>NC_079229.1:18165950-18220598 GCF_029633865.1 Lampris incognitus | reverse complement strand
TGCAAGCCGCTGACCTCTTCGGCCCATAATCTGCCTATGACCCGAGGCCAAGTCGACATGTAAATGCAATTGTGGAGTGTATAAGCACAGTGAGTCTCTCTCTCGCTCTCTCTCTCTCTCTGTCTCTCTCGCTCTCTCTCTCTCCTCGGGCACTGTTATGGACACCATAGGAGCTATTCAGCCATGTCAGTCACCACAGCCATTGTAAAAACAGGTTACTAGAAAGTTTCTAGTAAGCCAAGATGGAAGAACAACTTATCTAATTAGGCTAGAAGTAGTCCGGGGTAACCATTTCAAATCCAGATTAAAACGATGACAGTGACGTTTGTATGATATTGCGTTTTCATTTGAGCTTGAATCCTGATTCTAATGGCCCTCAGGGTGAAGTAGCTAAATAACTTGTTTGTTTAACTTACTTGGCTGCTTTATAAAGGCAGTTAGGCCAAATTAACACCGTTACATCCTACTTTAAACACACACCATGTTCTCTAAACCTCCTAAAACATGTTTGTTTGGGAAGCAACCATCCATCGAAAACCAATCACTGCAAATACATCCCAGGAAATTTTCAAGGTAAACACGCAATCATTCCTTCTCCTCGCAGTTTATGAATCCACTTCTGATCCGCTCTTTTCACTTTCTAAAGGCCCACGGAATGTACCTTTATTTTTACTTTCTCTCTCGTTCTCACTTCCTCCGCATCTTCTCTCTCTCTCTCTCTCTCTCTCTCTCTCTCTCTCTCTCTCTCTCTCTCTCTCTCTCTCTCTCTCTCTCTCTCTCTCTCGCTCTCTCTCTCTCACTATATCTTCTGTCTTTCTCTCTTTGTCTCTCTCACTGTCTGTCTGTCTGTCTGTCTGTCTGTCTCGCTCTCACTCCAGCTTCTGTCTCTCTCTCACTCTCTCTCTCTCTCTCTCTCTCTCTCTCTCTCACTATATCTTCTGTGTCTTTCTCTCTTTGTCTCTCTCACTGTCTGTCTGTCTGTCTGTCTCGCTCTCACTCTCACTACAGCTTCTGTCTCTCTCTCACTCTGTCTGTCTGTCTATGTCTCTCTCTCTCAAGCTTTCTCACTCTATCTGTCTGTCTATCTGTCTAGCTTTTACTCTCTCTCTCTCTCTCTCTCTCTCTCTCTCTCTCTCTCACTATATCTTCTGTGTCTTTCTCTCTTTGTCTCTCTCACTGTCTGTCTGTCTGTCTGTCTCACTCTCACTCTCACTACAGCTTGTCTCTCTCTCTGTCTGTCTATCTATGTCTCTCTCTCTCAAGCTCTCTCACTCTGTCTGTCTGTCTGTCTGTCTCTCACTCTCTGTCTGGCTTTCTCTCTCTCACACTACAGCTTCTGTCTCTCTCTCTCTCTCTCTCTCTCTCTCTCTCTCTCTCTCTCTCTCTGCCTGTCTGTCTATCTATGCCTCTCTCTCTCTCAAGCTCTCTCACACTATCTGTCTGTCTGTCTGTCTCTCTCTCTCACTCTGTCTGTCTGTCTGCCTCTCTCTCACTCTCTCTCTCTCTCACTACAGCTTCTGCCTCTCTCTCACTCTGTCTGTCTGTCTGTCTGTCTCGCTCTCACTCTCTCTCTCTCACTACAGCTTCTGCCTCTCTCTCTCACTCTGTCTGTCTATCTATCTGTCTCTCTCTCTCTCGTGCTCTCTCACGCTCTGTCTATCTGTCTGTCTGTCTCTTTCTCTCTACTCTCTGTCTCACTCTCTGTCTCGCTCTCTGTCTGTCTGTCTCTTTCTCTCACTTTCTCTCTCTCCCACTCTCTCTCACTCCCTGTCAGTCTGTCTGTCGGTCTGTCTTACTCTCTCTCTCTCTCTTTCTTTCTTTTAGGACTTAGGTGGTGTCACTCTAATGGGTTTTACAGTTTTTAAAGAGATTATGCTTTGGGATTACTACCTGAGCAGGAGGGGCTTTGAAAAAGTTCAGCAATGCTTTGATGTCCGAGAGTGTAAACACAACCTAAGGCTACCTCACGAGGAGGGGCCCGGCTTTGTTATTCAAAGCCGTGGCCCTTAATTGTGGCGGCCGGGACAAAAGGGGAAAAAGGTAACATTTTTCTTGAGCAGCGACAAGGGGAGGGTCCAAGCAACTGGTCAAGAAAGGTTAAAGTTTTTGCAAAAGAGATGCAGTTCACATTATCGCCCGTTGCATTGGTCTGGGTTTTAGTTTTCAAGGCGTGGTGGGTACCTTTTCTTTTCACCGAATGCTCTTCGGGTTGATGAATCAGCATAAAATGGCTGAGAAGATTTCTAGAAAAAAATGCTGAACCACAATTAAGATGTCTTAATTCACTGCATACAAGACACACATACATACATACATACATACACACCCCATCGGCGGTCACTCGGGATCGTGTCCTCCCTCTGGGTCCCCAGGTGGGTGTAGAGGCCAATCCTGGAGCTGCATAATGGGAGGACGCCTGTGCTTGACAGCTTTTTATGTGGAGTAGCTGATGCACCTGCAGCCACCACACGGTCCTTAGCAGGGGTGGCCAGAGTCTAATGCTATGGAGAAAGAACCAAGATGACTGGAGACCACCCTCTGTTGCAGCCTTCATCCGCCTTCACTGCCGTTGTGACCTGGAGACATCTTCCACCAGGTCCACCGTTGAGGTTCTTGTTGGATCACGCTTCATCAGGAACCTCTCTCTTGACCTATCCACCTTGGGCGACCCTACCGCGAGCCAAGCTCGGGACAGCATAGCTCTTGGGATCATTGGTACGCACAAGCTTCTCCACCATGGCAAGGTGGCGATCCGGGAGAAATACATACATACATACATACATACATACATACATACATACATACATACATACATACATACATACATACATACATACATACATACATACATACATACATACATTGGGGAGGGGCAGAATAAAGATGCACTCCTTTCTAAAATGCATTTTTGTCTCTTGCCTCTCCTTCCCCATCAGTTCCGTTCGGTTCTGACAGGGTGTTAAAATTAAATAGCACTTTCAGGGTCATGCAGTGTATAGGACATGAGAGTGGCAATACATTTTTGAGCGGTACGGTGGCCCAATGGTTAGCACTGTCGCCTCACAGCAAGAAGGTCCTGGGTTCGGATCCCGGGGTTGTCCAACCTTGGGGGGTCATCCCAGGTTGTCCTCTATGTGGAGTTTGCATGTTCTCCCCATGTCTGCGTGGGTTCCCTCCGGGTGCTCTGGTTTTACCCACCATCAAAAAGACATGCATGTTAGGGTTAATACTCCTGTTTGTGCCCCTGACCAAGGCAATGGAAAGAAGAACTGGAGTTGATCCCTGGGCGCTGCACGGCGGCTGTCCACTGCTGCTAGCTATACAGCTAGGATGGGTTAAATGCAGAGAGGAATTTCCCCACAGGGATTAATATAGCATATCAATTTTTTTTTTAAATCACAATACATAAATACATACATACATGGCACAGAGCCCACATGCACTCAGAAGTATCCTCTTAATCATCCTTAACCAGCCACATCATGGAGACCTCTCCCTTGTTCTGCAAAAAAAGAAAAAAAGTCAGGCGGTGTTTAGTGTTCTGCTTCTCCGTGATATTTAAACCTATGGCTCCATTGAGCCCAAGCACAGATCTGCGGTTCTCCGTCGCTGTTATGGACATGCAAATTGGCCTTAATGTGTCCACAAGGCCCTGTAAAGGCAAATACCTCAGCTCTCGCTCGCAGAGATGAGCCTCCTGGCACACGCTAGCAGGGCGCTCCACCGTGCACTGCCACTTTGTGAATAGGAATGGATTTCCGCACCAGGGTTTGAAGTCTATTAGCTCGTATGTCTATTAGGTTTGATACCTATTCATCGCAGTGGTCTATTTGCCTTGGATCCGAGACGAGACAGCATGTGTGCAGCACAAACGTGGATTTCACATTCATTCGGTTTAAACGGTTTCAGAGATCCATCAAGAATCTTTTTTTTCTTTTTTCCCCCCTCCACATCTGCCATCCGTTACTATTGAAGCATACATGCCAAGGGAGTTATTTTGCGAAATGTTGGACATTCATTGGCATTTCACAACATGTGTCTCAGTCAAGTGAATACGGAATCATTACTTCTGGCTTGGGCCCGCTGAGTGAAGGAGAGAAGAAAATGTTCCCAAACCTTCCTTCTAAAGCGGCAGTGCGGCAGAAACACACAGCAATAAGCCGGCTTCCTCGTAGCTTATATATCCACCCTCCCTCGCTGACAGAAATAAAGGTGCCATCCAGGAACTTATCGCACTGCAGACAGAGGAGAAGGCAGAGAAAATCAAATTGGAACAAGCAGGACAGACCTGACGAACAGCACGCCGTGTCGGTTAAAGTCCCCCCCCCCCATTACCTTCGACTCGGAGACGCCACCCGGCCCTGTCAGAAGGGGAAAAAGGCAAATCAATATTGTCATTCACAACTTCAGATTAAACCGTCTTTGCTTTTTACGGCCCCCATGTTCTTTTTTCGGCCCATTCAATCCGCCCGAGCAGTGACAAACGCGTCTCGATCGATCGCTGGTGAGATCAGCGAATTAACAAGTGGAATGCTTTTTATTTTTCTCTCTCGTTTGTGTTTTTCCCTCCAAAATGGCCAAGGAGTGAAGCAATGGAGCAAAACATATAAAAAGACGGCAGTCATCAACAAACACAATAAAACCCTGATCTAGAAACTGCTTTCCGGGGCGAAGGAGTATTGCCGTGCAAATGTTTTTGCAATTTGGAGTCAGTTGCCACAAACCACTAAATGCTCTTAAACAGTACCATGCACTTAAGGTTTTCAACAGCAAAGTAGTTCCAGTACTTTATGTGCGGCCAGACAAGGCAATTTTTATTTATTTATTTATTTATTTATTTATTTATGTTTTTTTTAAAATGTGGGGTAAAAATGAATCCGAGGTAAGTATTGAAAATATCCTCGCGTCACGCCAGACGTTCGCATGTATCGACGATGCGGTTTAAGTAAGTTTCCATTGTTCGTCCCTGCATCTGCAGCCATCTAAACAAACCCCGGCCCGGCCTCTGCTTCACGCACCATCCACATGTGCGTCTGTGGCGGATCAAGTGCCCTGGCATCTTCACGGTCTTTCCGAAATCCTCGGGAACAGCTGATACAAAGGCACAGCTTGCGAGGGCACAAAGTCGAACTTGGCACGCACACAATTTGGATGAGTGTGTTTGTGTGTGTGTGTTTGTTTGGGGGGGGGGGTGACTAAACCAGGGGGGTAGATGGGTAATTGTGATGGTTTGAAACTGCAAGAAGGAAAGAAGAAAGAAAGCCACTTTATTTTGACATGGTATTCTTACAGTGAATGTGTCTTCTGCATGTAACCCATCCTATTGTATAGGAGCAGTGGGCAGCTGCAGCGCCCAGGGAGCAACTCCAGTTCTTTCCATTGCCTTGCTCAGGGGCACAGAAAGTAGTATTAACCCTAACATGCATGTCTTTTTTTTGTGTGGGGGGGGGGGGTTCCCCTCCTTTTTCTCCGCCGTTGTATACAGCCAATTACCCTACTCTTCCGAGCCGTCCCGGTCGCTGCTCCCCCTCCTCTGCCGATCCGGGGAGGGCTGCATGCCTCCTCCGATACATGTGGAGTCGCCGGCCGCTTTCAGGGGGGCATGTAGCACATGGGGCGATCATGCTATTCCCCCCCCCCGTTCCCCCTCCCCCCTGAACAGGCGTCCTGACTGACCAGAGGAGGCGCTAGTGCAGCGACCGGGACACATATCCACATCCGGCTTCCCACCCGCAGACACGGCCAAATGTGTCTGTAGGGATGCCCGACCAAGCCAGAAGTAAAACAGGGATTCGAACCAACGATCCCCATGTTGGTAGTCAACGGAATAGACAGCCCCACCACCCGGACGCCCTCATGCATGTCTTTTTGATGGTGGGAGGAAACTGGAGCACCCGGAGGAAACCCACACAGACATGGGGAGAACATGCAAACTCCAAACAGGAAGGACCTGGGACAGCCTGGGGTTCGAACCCAGGACCTTCTAGCTGTGAGGCAACAGTGCTAACCACTGGGCTACCGTGCCGTTGAAGGAAATTGAAGGAAAAAAAAAACGACTGCAAAGATGCTAACCGATCGTCTCTGAGTTTTCTTCAAGAAACATACCTCGGGGAAAGAAAATCTTGGCAAGCGTGCTCTTAGACATGCCCATTGTCTAAGCCAGCGCCAAGGTAGATTATGAAGTGGCTTTAGTGTGTGTGCGAACGTGTCAATGGGTAGAGAGAGGATGCTGGTTTTTTGGGTGTGAGAAGGGCAGACAGAGGTCAACGGGTTGGGTTTGCATTCTGAGCGGATCAGCTTGGATGTGCGCTCAAGTGCCACGGTAATGCCTCGGACTCACCTGCCTTATTCAGGTGGTGGAGAGCGAGAGAGAGAGAGATGGAGAGAGAGAGAGAGAGAGAGAGAGAGAGAGAGAGAGAGAGAGAGAGAGAGAGAGAGAGAGAGAGAGAGAGAGAGAGAGAGAGAGAGAGGGAGAGAGAGAGTGAGAGAGAGAAAGGGAGATGTCCCACCCTAATCCTCCTTCTTAGCATTGCTTTAATGTCTCCGAGCCTTTTTGCATCCAGAAAAAAAACATGTCTTTAAGAAGAATAGGAGTGTTAGCTGTTACTTTAGTCGTTGGATAGAGCTAGATGACTGAGGCTTTAAGAGAGTAACACTGCTTTAAAGAACTGTTGTGTTGTGTTGTGTTGTGTTGTGTTGTGTTGTCTACACAGTTAACATATGGGCTTTTGGCCCGACACTAGCCCGAGAGTTAGGGAAAACTGGAATGTGTGTTTGGTCAGCGTCATGTCTTGGCAAATTTTAACCTCAGCTGGTGCTAAATGGATGCATCAATTTTATGCATCTTATGCCTAAATGTACGCATAAGACGCATCAATTCTCAATATTTCTCCCCTTATACTTTTAGCATTATCCTTGTGCAGCATCACACCAGGTCGCTCTTGATTTAAACTGATTTAAGCCCAATTTGATGAACACTTCCATCCATCCATCCCTTTTCCAAACCGCTTATCCTGCTCTCAGGGTCACGGGGATGCTGGGGCCTATCCCAGCAGCCATTGGGCGGTAGGCGGGGAGACACCCTGGACAGGCTGCCAGGCCATCACAGGACGTGAAGGACACAACCATTACATGTCCCTTGTTTGCTTTCATTTTGCAATGCCCAGATTTTGCCAACGTTTGTGCGTTTCATTTGCAGAGTACCAAACCTGCACCACCGTGCCACCGAAATCATAAACTACTCTTGAGCCAAAGAGTCATCTGTAAAAACAGGACATATCCTTTAAGGGTACACAAAATTGGGCCGTGATGTGTGTGTGTGTGTGTGTTTGTCTGCATGTCTGATTACTTACACATGTGTGCATTTGTTAGCGCGAGTGTGCCCTTTTTGTGTTTACACACGTTTGGATGTATACATGCATGCCGGCGTGTATATGTAAGCACACGAGTCTGTTTGTGTGGGTGACCGTCTTCATGCCTGTGTGTTTTCGAGCGACACACAGCAGAGGCCATTTTGGCTCATTTAGCCGTTAATTTCTGCACTTCCATCGCGAGGAGCAGGGGTCACACATCAAAGCTGCCAATGATGATTGGATGAGAAAGGTCTGCTTCTTTACAACCTGCCCTGGCCTGTTCCCCTGGATTTAAACACTTAGCAGTGGGGAGAGAGGCCGCTTCTGGATTTACTTCCTGCACACACACGCCCTCATACACAAGCAAGCATATACACACACACACACACACACACACACACACTCCCACAGCTACAAACACAAGCATGCACGCATGCACACTTGCACAAATAGCATGCACAAACAGATTTTTAAACGTAGACCTATAGCAAAGAGCATGGTGAAATATTTGTGATATTGTAGATAAAGTATGGTCTGTTTTTTTTAAAGTTTTTATTTGCAGAGTAAAGTGCAAATAAGGCCGCTTTCTTATTTGGAGTGATAGCCAAGGAGAGGGCAATACTACATACCAGCTCCCAGTCCAGAGCTGACCACTACAACCACAGAGCTTCCCTGTCCGCCCATGAGCAGCTCTGCCGGACCACTTAGGGCAGAAAAGGTGTTTTTCACGAGGGCAGCGAGCAACATTTTAAAGAGAGACATCCTTAATAAGTAACCCTTCCTAGAGTTTTGGTCTGGAGACGCCAGCACCGGGGGAGAGAGAGCCAAGCACCCCCCTCACGCAACGGCTTCCTCTCCGCTCGTAACTTCTGATGATACGCGTATATTTTTAAATCGTACAATCTGGATTGCTCACAGGCCGAAGGAAACAGCTAAAATGCATCTTGACGTGTATCCCTCAGTCTCTCTCTCTCTCGCTCTCGCCCTCTCTCGCTCTCTCTCTTTCTCGCTCTCTCTCACAATTCAATTCAATTCAATAATGCTTTATTGGCATGACTGCATTCATTACAATGTTGCCAAAGCAGGTGACAGTGAAACAGGTTAATAGAGTCTTACACCAAAATAAATAAATAAATAAATGGAAAAAGGAATAGGTAGAACTGGTAGAAATATAGAATAGTATTCTACTCTCTCTCTCTCTCTCTCTCTCTCTCTCTCTCTCTCTCTCTCTCTCTCTCTCTCTCTGTGTCTTTGCTCTGGTTGTTTCTAAACAAGCATTAAAAAGGTTTTTTGTCTTTTTGGATAAGGTGCAGTGGAGGCTGTGTGCGTGTGTCTGTGTGTGTGTGTGTGTGCATGTGTCTTTCGGGGGAGTGTTGGTGCAGAGTGGCATATGTGGCTGTCAGTTGACAATTGTTTCAACACAATAAGAGCGGAGTGCAGTCGTTTGGTCTGAGCAACATGATATCATGGGAGAGAGACACATTGTTTCTGGCAGGTGTCCTGTATGAGCGAGAGACAGAGAGACAGAGACAGAGACAGAGCAGAGACAGAGACAGAGAAAGAGGAGAGTCCGGTTGCTGATGAGTATCACCCAAAACTCCAAAGAACAAAGGACGGGGGTTACAGCATCAAGTCAACAGACACACACGCACACACATATGCATGCACACTACTTACTACATAGCACTACACAGTACACAACGCACAGAATGCATGCACTAAGGTATGCACAAAGTGTCACTCACCCAGGCATTTATATATATATTCCCCCTCATACACATGCAGAGAAACACATACGTACATGCACGCACAACACAAGCTTGGTTCTTTTCCAGTGATGCTAAAGTAGCCAGGTATTTACGCTCCAGCTTGGCTTATCAGATTTCAGCCTCCCCGCAGGCACTGTAACACAAACAGATAGTTATCCAGGCATGACCTCAGATACACAAACTTAGACACACACGCACACACACACACACACACACACACACACACACACACAAAACTTTGACCAAAAGGTGATTAAATAAACAAAAATGAAAAAAAACCTGGCTCAATTTCATGTGGAAGGGATTTTTCCACTTTTGGGGCTATTGAGTCTCATGTCTAGCTCTTTAAGACTGTGTGTGTGTGTGCGTGTGTGTGTGTGTGTGTGAGCATGTGCATGTATGCATTCATGGATGCAAGCGTACATGCAATGTGATGACAAGTTGGATTTGCACTGTATTCGTGCTCATTCGTTTCAACGCGTACCTGCAAAACGCGTGTGTGCTGCCAATTCGTCCAACCCCTGGTGTAAAAAGCCACTGGCTTAAGGTCAAAAGAAAATCCAAATTGCCTTCCTTAACGCAACCTTAATGTTTAAACAGACCTGCAGCTCACCGGTCGCCGAGCCTTTTGTCACCCTGTTATCATCTCCGCAGCACACAGAGCATGAAAAAAAATAGAGCTTCACAGCAGATTGATCATTTTCAATTATGATAATCTGCCTGAATATTGTTTGCACTGATAAACTGCACTAAAACTTGATCAGATCAAGCCTGATAGGAAATACGGCAGTGTGTGTGTGTGTGTGTGTGTGTGTGTGTGTGTGTGTGTGTGTGTGTGAGGTTTTAGATACTGAGCGATTACATTTTGCAGGGAGATTCCCCCCCCCTCCCCATGCAGACCTCCTTTTCCTTGGATAAATCCTAGTTGTTGTTCTTGTTGCTGCTCAGAGGAAGGAGTCGAACCTCATACCGTTTCCTTCCCTACCTCCCTTCATTTCTGTGTTGGTTGGTCCCCGCTACTCGGTCCCTTCCCCGGTTTTAAGAAGAAATGCATGTAAATCCTGATAATTGAGCCGTGCACATGGCAGTTATTCTTGTTGTTGTTGTGGTGTGGCCCGGCTCACCTGGCTGATAGCATCTGAATTCATATCAGCTCTGCCCCGGGGGCCCTACCACCGTTTATTTAACTCTAATCATTTTAAGGCATCTTCCTCCACCACCGTCACCAGAAGATAGTTAGACACACTAAGAGAGAGAGAGAGAGAGAGAGAGAGAGAGAGAGAGAGAGAGAGAGAGAGAGAGAGAGAGAGAGAGAGAGAGAGAGAGAGAGAATAGAGCAAAAAAAAGAAAGAAGTATGTGTGTGTGTGTGTGTGTGTGTGTGTGTGTGTGTGTGTGTGTGTGTGTGTGTGAGAGAGAGAGAGAGAGAGCGAGACACACACTCAGGAGAGAGAGTGTGAGAGAGAGACAGGAGAGAGAAAGACAGAGAGAGAGACAGAGAGAGAGAGAGGAGAGAGAGAGACAGAGAAAGAGAGGTATATTGATAATACATAATAAGCTGATGCAAATCTCAGCAGGGATAGAGCACCCGTTCGGATGCCAAGCACATTCCCGGGCATCCTTCCTCTTCCTCACCTCACAAACACACGGAACCTTTTGCCTCTTTGGCACAGTTTTCGTTCTCCTCGGAAAGTACTGTGGGGAGCTAGCTTAACTCCTGTCACGTTTACACAGTTCATACTTACAGCTCAGCGTTCGATGGCTGATTGAAATATTTTTGGTGGCGCGCTGTGATAATATAATCATGTGATGTAGGGGAACGGGGAGTCTGATAGTCAACGGGTGAAAGGTCAAATTACCTAGATGACAGCTTGCACTTTGAAGTCTCACAGCAGGTACCCCGCTCCTGCCCCCTCCACAACCCCACCTCCCAGGTTTGTTGTCCAGCCTCAGGCTCTATGATTCTCTCTCTCTCTCTCTTCCCTTGTCAGTCTCTTTCTTTCTAGCACACATCTCTCTGCCCTCAACTCTAGTCTCATTTCACTCACACACAAATTTCTCTCCATATCTCTGCATCTCTCCCTAACATTCTCGTCCTCTCTCTCCCCTGACTGTCTCCAACCTTCTGTCTCTCGTCCCCGTGTAAGATGGCCACGAGCCTGTGCCATTTTAATCACTGAAGTCAAAATCTCCAAAAAAGCCCTAGATACTAATCCCCCCCATTTGGAGTCACTTGGCCGTTTGCTATAAACTAGTCTGGATTTCATTGTCCAAGCAACAAAAACATACATACATGGAATGGTCCAAGATTGGTGTTTTTCGTACTTGTATTCAAAATGCCCATATTAGCTGTTTTCATTTATGATAGTGTGACCAATGGCCAACAGTATTCTGCTAAAAACCCATTTTACAATTTGAAGTACGCCTTGACATCGATTAAAATAAAAGTGAGTAATAAAGGTATGTGGTTTTGACCCTTCATCAGCAAAATGTGTTGGGCTGAAATTTTACTATTCTTTTTTAACCCTGATGCACCCAAGGTTTGTTAAGTTACATATACTCTTTAATAGTAATAATAATACATTTTATTTGCATATTGCTTTTAAAGGTACACAAATACTCTACATAAGATGATAAAATGCACGTAACAGCAACACACCAAAAACATAAAACACACATTAAACACACATTAAAAGCAATTCTGAAAAGGTGAGTTTTGATTAATGATATATAACGTGTACAGATCGGTGCAGTCTCCGATGTGTTTGGAGAGGGAGTTCCAGAGGGAGGAGTCAGCTATGGAGAAGGACCTGTTGCCCCAGGTCTGGTGCTTGGTCCTGTGTGTTGGAGACAGGAAGTTGGCATCGAAGGTGCAAAGGCTGCGGGAAGGAGTTTTTTAGTGGAGCAGGTCAGTGAGGTAGGAGGGGGCCTGGTTATGGAGGGCTTTGTGAATGAGGAGAAGGACTTTGAATTGGATCTGTTGTGAGACAGAGAGCCAGTGGAGGTCCTGGAGAACAGGGGTGATGTGGTCAGGGGAACAGGAGTGGGTGAGCAGGTGAGCAGCAGAGTTGTGGATGTACTTGAGTTTGTTTATAACTTTGGATGATGAGCCGTAGAGAATGCTGTTGCAGTTGTCAATTCTGAATGTGATGAAGGTATGGATCAAAGTTTCAGCAGCAGCGAAGGAAAGTAATGGGCAGTGACAAGCTATGTTTTTTAGGTAGAAAAAGGCAGTTCTGGTGATTTGATTGACTTGGTGTTCAAAGGAGGGATTACTGTGAAAAATGATTCCAAGGTTGCAGATGTGTGGGGAGGGGAGTTATAAATGGTGAGGCAGAGTTGTGAGTGGTTTTGGTAAGGGATTTGAGACCAATGATGATCATGTCAGATCTATCACAATTTCGTTTGAGGAGACTGGCTTGCACCCATGATTCAATATCAGTGAGGTAGTTCGTCAGACTGGAGTAAGTTGTAGTGGTGATGGATTTAGTGGAGATGTAGAGCTGGACGTCATCGGCATAGCAGTGGAAGTGGAGACGTATGACGTTACCAAGGGGGGACATGTAAAGATGAACAAGAGAGGACCAAGCACCGAACCCTGGGGGATGCCTTGGGACAGAGGAGTCGTGAAGGAGGTACGGTTGATGCGGATGAACTGTTGTCTGTTTGTGAAAGGACCTTAGCCAGGAGAGGGCAGTACCAGTAATGTTGGGGGAAGATTCAAGGTGGGTCTTTCTCAGCGTAGTCCGGTTCATAAAGTTCCATACATTCACTTACACTGCCCCCTTAAGGCCTTGTGTTACCCAAGTGAGCACTACACCCTGTAAGTTTTTAGCGGCATAGTAAGTCCATATAGTTGACAGTACCAAAATAAGTTGTGGTAGATTGACGGTCTTATTAATGGAATGCATGGAAAGTAAATGGTGTAAAAAAAAAAAAAAAAAAAAAGGTGGTCAAAATGGTCAATGAATGGTCAAAAAAGACATGCATGTTAGGGTTAGTATTCCTGTCTGTGCCCTTGACTGAGGCATGGTAAGACGAACTGGAGTTGGTCCCCAGGTGCTGTATGGTGGCTGCCCACTTCTCCTAGCTACACAGCTAGGACGGGTTAAACGCAGAGCATAATTTCCCGACACGGATCAATAAAGTATCTCAAAATCAAAATAGTAATATAACCCATAGAAACGCTCAAATGTGTATGCAAATGCATTCCTACAATTGTGTATGGTTTCACAGACACACAACGCCATGTCACAAATTTGCACACTGATATAGACACACAAAGGTGTGCATGGCATGTTTGAATACAAACAAGAAAACTATCCCTTATACACACACACACACACACTTCCTCAGCATCCACAGAGTGTGTGTTCTGGTAGTACATCATGTGGTATCGTCTAAAACTCTTGGCAGTTGTACCTCTTACCCTGGTACAATGATAAAGCTATGATGCCAACATGTCTGCCAGCTCCTATTGTGTTTGCATGTGAGACAGAGAGAAAAGACAAGAGTGTGACAGAGAAATATAAACAGCATTCAATGACGACACAGATGGAAATAAATGTACATAAATAAATAAACCACAGTACCAATCTATACAAGCCAGCGTTGTGTTTACTACACAATCTTGGTCTGTACCACGATGCAGGGTACAAGGGTCTCCATGTTATTCTGGGGAAACTGTGGAAAGATTTGGCTGTAAAATCACAGACAAATCATTTTGCTTCAATGAGTTAATTTTGTTCATGTGAGTTCACAAAAAAAAAGCCAAATAGTCAACAATACTGCAGCTGGAATGAGATGTTGCCTTTGCTGTAACGGATTCCCGTGAATAATTTCTGTCAAGGCATGAACAAACCTTTTGACAACCATTTTTAATGTATAAGCCAAAGGACTGTTCAACATTAACTTGTGTGGAAAGAACCTTTCTGTCCATTTAAAGTTTGTTTTCTGATTTCTGCAAGGGAGAGATGTTTCCGGATCATTTTGCACAATGGCCTCTTTTAACTGTCATTGTATCTCTCGTATGTCTGATTATTACTTTACATGTTATGTGAAGCACTTTGTAACTTTTCAAAATTGGAATACTCATCGTCATTATTATCATTAACATTTGTTGTGATGTCCCTGAGGTTTTAGATCTAATTTATACACTCAGATTCATGTTGCAAGTATGATTAGGGTTGCGGTCAGGGTTGCCCAAGGCCAGTATATCAAATGTTGATCGGACAACATCTCACACCTGCAGAAATCAGAAGCGATGAAACAGCCAAGCAGCATCACAAAAGCAGACACTTTGAACAGTAAATATATACATGCAGGACATTAATGTAAAGATTGTAATGTAAAGAAGATGGCGACGCAAATTCACGTTTGCAGCGGCCTCACCCAGTTCCGGCGTGGGAAGATGGCGGCGCGAATTTACATTTGCGGCGGCCTCGCGCAGTACTGTCCATGCAGGGTCTTGGTCCACGTCTAAGTTTGTGTCTTGGTTTGATGGCTGGGAGAGCTGGCGCTGGATCAGCTGGGAGAGCTTGGTCTGCTGCCTCCTGTGGGCCTAGGGACCACGGGCCTGCCTGGAGTTGTGCCCGAAGAGGAAACACTGAGGGCGGTCTAACAGGATGTGGAAGCGGGGCAGGCTAAGCTAACTGCTAGCCCAATGCAGACCGGCAGTTCTGATAAAGCCGAGGGTGGTCTGGCAGGGGCTTCGCCTAGGGTTAATTGTGTTTTTAGTGTCGTCGTGTGGAGTGCGGGGAGGTGTGTCGAAGGTGTCTGGCTGGGAGAGCTGGCGTTGGATCGGCTAGGGGAGCTAGGTCTGCTGCATCCTGTGGGCCCAGGGACCACAGCCCTGCCTGGAGTTGTGCCCGAAGAGGAAACACCAAGGGCAGTCTGGCAAGACGTGGAAGCGGGGCAGGCTAAGCTAACTGCTAGCCCATATGCAGACCAGCAGTTCTGACAGTCATCCTGCGTTCACTCTCTTGGAAAGTTTTTTTTTTTTTTTTGGGTTTGATATATGGGTTTTTGTCTTTGTGTTGCACTGCTGTGGGCTGGGGGAAATTATATTTTGCGAAATGACAAATAAAGTGTCCCCGATTCCTGATTCCTGAAGCACGTTGCACTGCATTTTAATGTGCGAAAGGTGTCATGTGAATAACGTTCGCTTGATCAACTGATCTGAAAACAACACCAAGAGTTGCACTGCAGCAGCTGTTCAAATAAAGGGTCAAGGCGGCTGTGTGTTTTTGACCTTCAATCAACTGAATAACTGAAATATTCAGTTGGTCAATCTGGGGGTTGATATTCACTGAGGATGTGGGCGACGTAATTTCCCGTTCTTCGTCCCCTGTATCATAAAACACAATGGGTTGCGGGACGCCGCTGACGAAGGGTTTCTTTCTTCCACTTCACTTATATGAGACTTATTTTGACTATGTCTTGGGATTACTGTGATGTAAGAGGCGTCTCTTTCACATGCCACAGATATGTGACTGGCCCTTAACGGGTATTTTAAGGGCGATTCCATGATGTTTTTTGGAACAGCGATCTTGGGGTCATTGCTGGAGGAAGACACTTGGGTCTGTTTTATTTTATTTCTCAAGTTATTGTTTCCAAAGGCCTCATTTAAAAAAAGGGGGGGAGGGTGGGTTCTTGTGCACAAATGTAGTGTTTACGACCACAGATGTATTGGACGGTAAACCTACTTGAACTTGGACCGCTTATTTATAGCACAGAGTTCACCCTCATTTCCTGACTGGGTTTAATTTTTGGGGCTGTGATTCGGAGTCGATATTTTTAGAGAAGTATCTAAATAATATACACCACCTTTTTAAGGCACACTTTTAGTATTTGTTTTCGCTTAAAAGCATCGATTTAAGCTTTAAATCACTTTCTTTTATACTGGTGCCCAGCATGCCTCAGGTTGATGACCCACCTCTCATTAACCAGCACATTAATATTAACAACCAAGTCCGTACCAAACCTTTGGTTTATGAAAACTGGATCACACTGCAGTTAGAAAGGATCACAGGGTGGATTCAAGGATCAATGGCAAAGCATATTTTGATAAACGAGTCCTGATGCAAGCCACCTTACGGTTACAGTCGCTTGTCTGACTCCTCGCTGAAGAGGGTACAGCCACACACCTCCTCCTCCTCCTCCTCCTCCTCAGCCCTTCATATGGTTCAAATTGCCCTTACATTGGACCCACTAATGGGTCTCTCTCTCTCTCTCTCTCTCTCTCTCTCTCTCTCTCTCTCTCTCTCACACACACACACACACACACACACACACACACACACACACACACACACACACACACACACACACGCTGCTGCTCACACTAATGGACAGATGGCATCTCATTGTTTACTGAGCCAAGGTACAATGCCTTATCGGCCATAGCAGCGGAAACTGGGCTAGCATTTCTGCTTGACCCAGCTTAAAACTGCCACCAAAAAAAGGAAGAGGGGAAGGAGGGAGGGAAGGGGGGGGTGGATGAGTAGCCAGACCAATAGAGGTCGTTCAGAAAAAAAATCTCCCTCCTGCAATATAATTTCTGTCCCCCCTCTCCTCTGTTCCCCTTTCTGACCCCTAGCATTGTGTGTGTGTGTGTGTGTGTGTGTGATGGGCATTCCCCAACCCCCAACCTCCATTCCCTTTCTCACCCCTAGTAATCGAGTGAGCTGCGACAGGGCCTATCACAAGCACACACACACACACACACACACACACACACACACACACACACACACACACACACACACACACACACACGGGCCTTGGGGCTAGAGGTGATTTCTTGACGGCGGGGTGCAATCAGCTCAGAGCCAATCAGTAATGAGGGTTAATCAGCTGATCGATCGGTGACCGAGGGAATAGAGAAGGCTCTGTGGCCACATGACTGAGAGTCTGTACTTACGCGTGTGTGTGTGTGTGTGTGTGTGTGTGTGTGTGTGTGTGAGCACTGGCTGAGAGCTGCTGTGTGTTGGGGTTCAAAGCATAGAGCACAGTGAAAAAGGGAGAAAGCCTCTTCCATACAACACCACCATCCCTGTGATTATTAAGCAGTAACAGGAGCTGAAATTCACTGAGTCGACACTCAACTTTTCCCCCACTGTGCAACAGCCTCACGCTCTCATCTTATGCACAGAAGGAACGTCATTGTCAGGGAGAAAGAAGAACAAATGCAAAGGTTCAATGCAAAAAGGCTCTCTTTTTTTCTCATCAGAGAAGATGCCAAATCAACCAGGTCAGCCTGTGATAAAAACGAGTAACAGTGAGGAATCCAGAGCGTACAGCACAGGGATGGGGTGTTTTCAGGTGCAGCAGGAACACAGACACCAAGTCAGGTTTAGGTCATTTGCACCACATGATATTGGGCTCGATGTGCACAGATTGGCTCTCGCTTCTGTTGTGCTGGCATGGCACACAAAAAAGCAAACAAACAAACAAACAAAAACTGCATGTATGTCACTGTCACTGGTTTGAGGGTCCCTGTGACATCTGGCTCACCGACCCCACCAGCAACAGCACCACAACCCCTCCCTTTTCTTCCCCTTTAACCCTGCAGGGTCCTAGACCTGGGGAACTTTTAATTATCTGCAGCCACAGCTCTCTTCTCCACTGGCCACTGAATGGTCAACAGGCTTTTTACCACTTAACCAGGCATCAGTGCTTGAATAATAATAGAAAACAATGTCAGCGTGCAGGGGGATCATCCGAGGGGGGCCGAGGCGGAGAGAGAAAGGGAGGGAGCAAGAGCGATAGCAAGAAAGAAAGAGATGTGGGTATCATTAGATAAGCCTGTCGGTTAATTAGCCTTGCTGTAGGAGGAGGGGACCCCCCTCCTGATGCCAAGAATGGCCATCAGGCGTTATCCGTGGTCGCCTATTTTTTACGGTCCTTTGCTGACTCCACTGACAAGGTTGTTAAGCAGCATGGAGGGCATATGGAGCCAGGATGGGAAGACACTGTCCTCAGTCAGATGCACAGCGACAGAGAGAAAAATAAAAAAAAGTTTTTACGTCGTAGGCGGTGCCAGAGACGTTGCGCTCCAGCTGTTGGTCAGCCGTGGACTTTAAAACAGGTCTCCGGTCACTCATTGATGGAAGTGAATAGGATGTATGGACCATTTATCAGGCCTGCCCAGCAGGATGTCCTGAAAATAATACATTCTGCAAATTAACAGGATGCCAAACTGTCTGGTATGACCAGTGTTTGGCATCACAAGCCTTTCCTTACAATGCCTTTGTGGGTCCGACATTCACTCAGACAGCAACTCCGACCCGGGCCAGTGAGTTACGCTGAAACGCCGCTCTGCAGGAAGGAAGTACCACACTATGTGCCGTCTTCATCTGCAGACGGATGAAAACAAAGATGGAGGAGGAAAATGGAGATGCTATCCATCCATTATCCAAGATGCTTATCCCAATTAGGGTCATGGGATGTTGGAGCCTATCCCAGCAGTTATTGGGCGACAGGTGGGGAGACACCCTGGACAGGTCACCAGTCCATCACAGGGCCAACACATTCACACCTAGGGACAATTTAGTACGGCCGATTCACCTGGCCTACATGTCTCTGGACTGTGGGAAGAAACCGGAGCACCTGGAGTAAACCCACACAGACATGGGCAGAACATACAAACTGCACACAGACGACGACCTGGGATGACCCCCAAGGATAGACAACCCCGGGGTTCGAACTCAGGACCTTCTTGCTGTGAGGCGACCGTGCTAACCACTGCTCCACTGTGCCACCGAAAATGGAGATGCTATAATTTTGCCGATATACCAGTCAGTGGCCAGTATTTCATGGTCTGACAAGGTCTTAAACCCCATAATTTAAAGCGGGGCAAATGATCCTGTGGAATCGCCGGCAAACTGGTCTCACATCTGCCAAGGCCACACAGTCTCCGTACACCCCGCGTGATCAGGAGTGTTATCAGCAAAGAGGAAAAAAACCGGGTAAATGCTTGGGAAGGCCCAGAAATGTGGACATAAGTCAATTGATGGTATAATAGCAGAAGAGCCCTGAGCGCCCCTTACCTGTGATTTTACACACGTCTCTTTACATTGAGCATTTCCATTCCCAAACACACTGCTTTTTGTGTCAGCGCTTATTAGTCCACTAATTTCCAATTAATTGCAAAAGATTTTTGTTTTGCCTGCAGCGTGTTCAGGGCGACTCACACTGGCAAGCCAGGACCAAGACATCAAACACAAGCTCTCTCCTTTCTTTCTCTCTACATCACTCCTCCTCATCCCTCTTTCCTTTCTCTCCCCTCTACTTCACGTCCCCTCGTTCTCTCTCTCTCTCTCTCATCTCTACTCTCGCCCGCTTGGCCTCGCTCCCCTCCGCCCCGCTGCGAAGGCTCTCACAGGTCTGCGCTGCTCATCCCCTGTACTCTTCAGCGCCCTCCCTCTCCCCGTTTCCTCGATCCATCCCCTCATCCACGCCCATCCCTCCATCCCTCTCTCTCTCTCTCATTTTGGCTGTCATCCCATCATCCCTCTCTCTCTCTCTCTCCCTTAGCGGTGGCTGTGTGGGCTGAGCCCTGGGGCGGGGGGAAGCAGCGCCCGGTTCTGTCCTCTGCCGTGTGACTGGTTATTTTTATCTCGAGACACTTTCAAGGACCCAAACCCGCTCCCTTTCTCTCTCTCTCTCTCTCTCTCTCTCTCTCTCTCTCTCTCTCTCTCTCTCTCTCTCTCTCTCTCTCTCTCTCTCTCTCTCTCTCTCTCTCTCTCACTTTTTCGCTCTGTCTTCTATTTCTTTTTCCATTCTTTCATTTTTTTTCATCTTTTTTTGGCAAGAGTCTCGGTTTACTCCCTGTACACTACTGAATTTGTATTTACTTCAAACGGTGAAAGATAAGACAATTGAGCAGTGTGTGTGTGTGTGTGTGTGTGTGTGTGTGTGTGTGTGTGTGTGTGTGTGTGTGTGTGTGTGTGTGCTCACCAACATGAGCGTGTTTACGTGTTCCTGCATTTCACCATATGAGGGTGTGTTTATTTGCATGTATGCGAGAGTATGTTTGTGTGGTGTGTGTGTGTGTGTGTGTGTGTGTGTGTGTGTGTGTGTGTGTGTGTGTGTGTGTGTGCGTGCGGTAAAGACATGATTCAGCTTGCTTTTTGTCATTGATGTTGACAGGCATAAATGAAAACCTGCTCTCTCTGTTGGTAAAAAAAAAAAAAAAAACAGGAACACATTTATGCAGTGACTACTAACAGAAGTTAGAAGCTCATTAAAGACAAATATATATATATAGATGATCTCTTCCATACTCAGAAAAAAGTCAGTATTTCCTCCATCGCTGTAACGATGTTTCACCTGCCTTCTTCACAGTTGGCCGTTTCTGAAGAACCCATAGACAATAATGTGTTGACATATTTAATGATACAGTCTGAAGTGCAGTACAAGTCAAAAGAACCTCGTCTTAAAACTTACACAGCAGAATTTTGTAAACTTAAGAATTACCATTTCTGGAAGACACCTTGGAGAGTCGTCCCGGAGGACTCCAGGCACGTTGTTTGAAACAAATAATGTTGCTCTGAAAGAAAACACGCACACAAACACACTAATGTGCATGCATGTGCACACACACACACACACACACACACACACACACACACACACACACACACACACACACAGTCCAACAAACGTAGTCTGTTTTTCCGGAGGAAGCCCATTCTGCAGACTGGAGATCGATGAAGGGGTCAAGCCATGTCAGAAGAGGTAAAGCAGAAACAAGCAGAAGATTGTTTTCCATCTCTCTCTCTCCTTTTCTCTCTCTCTCTCTCCGTCTCTCTCTGTCGCTCTCTCTCGCTCTCTGTCTCTCTTCCAACGTCTGGAGACCCCACTGGTCAACGCTTTGTGCCGGGGTGCAACCCCATGGTTCAGGGAGGGAGCGTTGTTCTCTTCCAACCACAATCCCTCTCTGTGGTGACCATAGTGTATACCACGGCACGAAAAAACATTTGTACGAGGAAGAAATTCAACACATTTAGGCTGACGTGATACACTCAAACCATACGAATGTCTAAGTCCAATGTTTACTTAGCCTCATATTATTGTTGTTTCCCGTGATCATTTTACAACCAGCCATATCATCCAACGTTATGGGCAGGGTTTGTTTTTTGGGGTTTTTTTACACCAATTTTGAAGTTTGCATTTTCCCCGTGTCAACTCGTGGCAAATCTGGCACACGGCGTATCTCGGCATTACTGAATTTATGGAAAGACTAGGCAATCAAACTGCTTTCCAGTTTGCTAAACCGAAGCAGCCTTCTGATGAGCGCGTATCATGTAGCAGGAGGCGGTTTTCAGTCCGCATTCGTGCACGTCCTCGCATCCTTCTGCGAGACCTTTGACACAATATGTGATGGCCGACGAAGGATTTCGAAACAAAAGAAGTTAAAATATGAAAAACACATATGAAGAATGGATACAGTTGTCGGATATCAACTTGCCAGATGGAAATATCAATGGTGCAGCAGTGTATTCACGAAGATATAACCAATGAGACCATGTAGACAGATCTTAACCATTGTAAGCCGGCGCTGAATTTTGGATATTTTAAAGGTGTCATATGATATAAATAATCAAGTGTTAAAATCTGAATGACAAAAAACTCAAAGTAAAGCCCAGGATTTGTGATATTATGACCTGTTACAGCGTGGCGGCCTCTTTACTGGAGATATACTGCAGAGCTCAGTCAGAAAATAATTGCTAATGTCACCTAACAATGGTTTAGACAACAATAGACACCCTGATCAGAACCTACAGTACACACACACACACACACACACGCTTGCTTGCTGGTTGTCCATCGTATCCGATGATGACCATCTTCTCCCATTTGTGAGTCCTTTGGTTGCTCAATAGTCCGATCCTGGATGCACAGTTGCGGTTGCAGACCAGGCATGTAAAAGTGGTGGGGGGGGTAGCTTTGCGAGCATGCCTCTTCGCACACTTTGCGCATGCACGCACGCACACACGCACGCACGCACACACACACACACACACACAGAGAATGGTGTCTGTCCATTGCTATCAAAACTGTTAATTTCCCCCCTCCTACTGTCGGCTGTTTTTAGGCATCAGATGTTATTTTCGGATGCTGACGCCAATTGATAAGTGTGGGAAAGGAGCATGTGGTTCTCCACAACAGTCCTCCACCCTCGCCCACAATGGTCCGCTTTGTCCCCCTCACCTCCCTCTTGCTCTGTTTAGGGCCCAGCATAAGTTTGGCATTGTGCTTAATAAAGTTACAGTAGCCGTAGAATGTCTGACTTCCCCGGCGTCACACTAGCCGGCATAGGCATCACAAGTGGGGAGAAAGGTCCATAAATCACCACTTTGGCAAGGCCCGGCCAACTGGAGCATGGACCAGGGCTAATTTGTGTAATAGCTAATAACTCCAATTTAGTTTTATCAGGACATGAAACGCAAAACTAATCTGATGGAGAGCCAACTTGACAAATTTCTCTTAGCAGTAAGATGTATGGTAATCAAAATTGAATAAGATTCTGTTTTGAGCCAAAAAAAGGGCTACAAATGAGCTGGCTCTTGCTGGCACCGTGGTAGAAAAACAAGCTTTTGAAACATGGGTTCCCTATTTGGAGGTTCCCCAGAAAATCCCGTACACCCAGGTTGTTCTTAAAACCATACAGTTCTCATGTGACTCTTGTTAAGGACCACCGCTTGTGTGTGTGTGTGTGTGTGTGGGGGGGGTATTTGCATGGCTTTGGTGTTTGCACTGCCCATGTAACAGCCTCTTATGAGAGAGGGGTAAAGTTCTTGAAGTCAAACTGACCTGGGTAGAGTGTAATTATGGGGACTAAAGGAGCCGAAAAGACAGGATGTTGGGTGCGTGGACGCCTTACTAAGCCTTATTGAATTAGTTACCAGCTAGCAGTTGATTCATTGTCCTTCTCAGTGTGGTATGACCGCGGAGGGGGGCAGTTAGGTGTGGGAGATTGACGTTGATGGATTGGTCAGGGGTTAGGATAGGTGGTCGGTTGTTTCAACACCAGTTAGTGGTTTGTTCCCCAAAATCTGCTGAATAAGCTAGTGCTGTATCTTTACAAACTTCTCCGGTACCAAGAAATCGCTGGTTAAAATTCTGCAGGGCACATCTTAGAGGACAGCAAAATTATTGATGCATTTACTGAAAGACACCATCTCATTAGTCATCAGAGTCCCCAATAGTGTTTTCATTTGATTCAGGGTTGGAGTTTGAAGGTACGAAGTCATAACTGCAGACTAGAAGGTTCAACGTCGAAAACACCAGGCAGAAATTGAGCATTAGATCTTTCCATATGGATGGCACTTAAGACTACAACATGAAATTACAATTGTGGTTATCATACCATTGTTACAATATCTACGTGAAGATGTACAACATTATACAGACAGATTTGGTATAAGGTAAATATAAACAAAACTTTGTGGATGACTAGCCACAGCTTTGATAGCGCTGGGTTAGCTAATGCGTTAGATGTGTGACCGGTGGCTGGATGTTGAAGAGGAGACAGGGCGGGCAATTTAGGAGAGGGACAAAGGGTGTTCAAGGGATGGAGGGTTGGGTTACAATGGAGCCACACACAGGAGAGGGTGCAGGGGAGTGACACCCATAAATCAGCCCAGCATGGAGGTACTGAGACGATCTCAATGACCACAAAGTACCATTCAAACCACCCTCCAACCTCCTTTCTTACTCCAACAAGGTCACAGCACAGAACAGTCAGTGACTTTTGACTTTGATTGATTTTGTTTCGGTAGCGTGCTGCTATACGTATGCTGCTCGGTAACTTCGACATCAGTAACATGGCAGCTTACTAGCTTCATGCTATGTCCTGTGTGACAATTTACTCACAGGTTTGTCAGGACTGCTGCAACTTTACTTAGGACCCAGGTAGAAACTATGATTTTTTTTTACGCAGTATACTGTATGCATGGGCCCAGCGGTTATATATACTCCTTCTTCTTCTTCTTCTTTCAGTTTGTTCCCTGTCTTTCAGGAGTCGCCGCAGTGGATTTTATAGCTTCCATTGGTACCATGTGAGGGCACAGCACCAATGGCGGCTGTTGTTAACCCGGGCCTTGACCGGTCAAGGAGCCTCGACCGATCTGGTATGGTCTTGTCAATCCGCATACTGATTTAGCAAAATGTTACGTCAGATGCCCTTCCTGACACAACCACTAACACTATGGACGGGGAGCACAGGTAAAGCGCTGGATGCCATCCCACTATATATACTAATGTTTTATTCATCTCCCTGTAGGAGCCTTTTTGGACCATTTTGCATTCAACGCCCTGCACATCTAAACCTAAGACCAACACCCCCGCAAACAACCCCTGACCCAGCTCCAACCCTCACAGTCCCAAAGCACGATTATACACAGGCAAATATGTGCAAATTCAGTTGTAACATTTGCTTGCATTACAGGAAACAATGTAACAAGGAAATAGGTCACATGACCTAGATAGCGCGAGTCAGGTAGGTCAGGTGACTATATTCAAAACATCTCACGGTAATCACAAAGAGTGGTCAACCTTATCATTATTTAGTCAACATTTCATATCATTCCTATTTCTTCCAAAAGCAAGCGCTTAATCAACAGGATAAACACAGACACTTCTGGCTTTAGCCAACATAGTGTTCATAGATACTCACCATGCTGCCTGCAATTACTGAACAGATGTTCTGTAGGTCAACATTATGTAGCCAAAAAAAAAAAAAAATCAACTAACCTGAATAACAGGTTATCGTCATTTCATCTGTTGGTAAATTCCCTTCAAATATTGTGACTTGCACACAGGCAACATCTTCGCCCACCGTCCCCGTCCCTCTAATGACTCAAGTGGTTTATGTTGCATCGCATGGAATCCGGTAAACGGCAGACAGCAAACCGGAAGTCGTTATTGTGGATGAGAGCAGGACGGTAAAATCAGATGACACCGGCAATTTATGTTGACAATGGTAACAGCAGCCGTCCAAAGTTAAAAATTTTTTAATTTTTTTGGCCGTCCTCGGCGACGGAATTTACAACCGAATGTTACATCACATGACGAAACAGAAAAGACGGCGTATTTATGAATGACAGAATGACTGTATGTAATTAAATAAAACAAACGCAAACAAGTTTGTGCCATTTGATTTATTTTTCCCTACAAACAGCACATCACCATAGCAACCCATGTTTTTTTTTCCCGTCCTGCCCTGTTTACTACAGATATAGTGAGTTTGAGCGCATCATGGCCGGCTCATGGCTAGTACTTGAATGATGGCATGCACTCTTTACCCCAGAGCTCCCTGGTAGGTCTCCTGGTAGTTTTGTTCTCCCCATGCCACATAACTCCCTCAGGGTGTCACAGCCGGGCTCTGTGGTGTGTGTGTGTGTGTGTGTGTGTGTGTGTGTGTGTGTGTGTGTGTGTCCTGTATCTCCCCTGTGCAGGAAGGTAACTGTGACAGCTCAGTCCACAGGTAATTGTCAGGGGGCTGAACGGAGGACCCCCTTAGGAATAGCCAAGCAAACCAGAACCCAAGGGACAGAGAGAGAATGATGGAGGCTAAAAGAGAGACAGAGAAAGTGAGAAGGATAGGTCAACCAGCCAGAGGTTTTAGAGCTGGAGTGCACGGTCTCTGCTGACGGATATACAAATGTTGTGTAGATATGGCTGTGTGCCATATTTTATATATATATATCACACATATAACACATGACTACATGATGGCAAATTTGCGCATTTGTTCTTCAATACGTGTGTGTGTGTGTGTGTGTGTGTGTGTGTGTGTGTGTGTGTGTGTGTGTGTGTGTGTGTGCACGTGTCTATATATCAGCCATAGAGTGCTGGGGCATCACACATCCCACAGCCTCATACACACATCTGCCTGTTAATTGTAAAGAGGTCAGGATCTGACAAGTGCATGATAAATGGCTGCTGGATCCTCCATTTTTCCATTTCCCCCGATCTGTATGTGGCTCTGTGGCTGGGTGGCCGAGACCCAAGCCATTTATTTAATGAGTTTGGACACTGCTGCTTACAGCGTCACACTCGCTACCTCCACCACAATGCTACAGAGCAAGTGCTCAGTAACTTTATGAATTATGTCAATAAGTTTTTAATATATTAAACATCTCATTTATGACTGTACAATTTAACCAGACTCTCTCCGGGAATGGTTTTGGTTAGGACTGATTCCTGTCTACATGGGCTCCAGGCGGGTCTCACGAGGCCAGTCAAGTGGTTTAACCACCATGAGATTGTGAGCAGGGGAATGTGTGTGAGAGGAGGAGTAAAAGTGAGCAAGAGTGCATGAAAGACAGAAAAGAGAGAAAAGGTCTGTACAGTGTTCATTTCAGACTTTAATAAATAATAATCAGGGATAAATTATTTATTCCCGATTCATTCAGCTGACAGATTAGTTACAGTAACAGTTACAGTTACAGTCAGTTACAGTCACAGTCACAGTTACAGTTACATTGATGGACTCTTAGTTTCATTCTCAGTATGAGGTTCATGAACTGTTTGTTTCATGTATCTCATGTATAAACTCTGTCTTGTTTTAACTGTTAGCAGCTCAAACATGTTCTTTAGGTTGAACACTGACAATTTCTAAAAAGCCTGGTCATCATTTGAAATAAACGGGATTCCTGAAAGGGTGGAGGCAATAGCAAAGCAGGGATCCCTCTGTATAGTGGTATAATCATGTGATTCTTAAATGATCTGCACTGAAATTTTATTGACCCCCCCCACCCCTCATTTTTAAACTTCCTCAAGGGCACTTTACTAGGGTGACTGCTTGCTAAGACAGTAAGTACCCTGATCCCAGGTCCTCTGGATGAGGGGCTGTCACCAGTCCATGTTAACAACTTGGTACCTTATATACATAAACATTCATGTGATTCTTGGGACACCTAAACCAGTAAGTACTATGCTCCTGGATACCTTTACATGTGGGCAAATGTTGATTTATTGGCTGCATAGGCAGTATTATTACAGAGCGCTAAAGCTGGTGTTTGCAAGAACTGCAATGGCTCTTATGTGTCTAAACATGTCTTGGGCCACAATGACAGCAAGTGTGTATTCAGAGGACTCTTGAGTGGATCTGCACGCATGCTCACCCAAACACTAACTTTCCAGACAGGCACACTTGGTATTGTGGGGGTAGGAGGGGAAGGGGAGGGGAGGGGAACTATTATGGTGTCTGTCTCTCTACTCAACCGCACAGATGAAAGCAGGATTTGGCTAAGACAGTTTACCTGGTTGTGGAAACATTCCTACTCATATGACAAGACTGCAAGACCTTCATGAGCTAAGGCCGCATCACAACTTAAACCCACGAGAAAAAAAACTCTCCGCCAGTACAACACAAACAAGACTCTCTCCCTTTTGACTCTACTTGTCAGTGCTGACCTCCACAACCCCTCTCCAGTTTTTATGAGGAGAAGCCTATCTTTGGACTATCATTTGACATCATGTACACATTCCTCCTACCCAGATGCTTCCTTGTGATATGCTGTGTGTGTTCCCCCCCTTGCTATGTGACTCAAAGAGCTGCTTTCTTCCTTTTTGGCTTCTGTCCTCCCTCTACACACAAACATATAGACCATGTCAGCTGCAAAGTCCATTCAGCTGACAGAGAACACTAGCTAGGGGAAAAAAGTCACCACATGATAGTGGGTCCGGCCCCTCTCAGAAAACCACCTTTTCTGTTCAAGGGGAGAAACAGACAATGCATTGTGGGCTGTCTAAAGGGAGTCTACCCCGTCTATTAAGGAAATTGACGCCCAGCTGCTTAAGCACGTCGGCCAGACTATGGACCATTGTTCCACACGTGCCTGCTTTAGTCAGATTCTGGCCCCAATAGGCCCTCAGCAATGATCTATGCCCGGGCCCTGTTGGAGTGGCCGACAGTCTGTGGCACCCTACAGGGATCTATACTGGGCTCACTCATCTCCTGACTGATCGCCTGTCATTCCCTAACCTCCCCATATCTCTGTCCTGGAAGAGGAACTCATCTAGTCCCCTCACTTAAATCCACATTAAAGGTTTCTCTTAGTCTCCAAGTTGAGGCCCCCATACACACTGTGTAATTTTGGTCACCTTAGCTTTCATTTTACTGGACCTAAAGCTCACATTGGAGAGTTGCCAACCCATGCTGTCGCTTCTTTTCTATGTTTCTCCAGGAAAAAGTTGCTGTTACTAATGTAAGTGCATGTTTTTTCTGTGAAATTATTCTGAATGTCCCCGGGACCAGCTCACCTATTTGCGGAGGCCATGGTCATTTTGCCATTGGCCAAAATGAGTCATGTTGTCACCATTTGCACAATATGGCTGTGGGCTCACTTCAGCTTGCAAAGTCTGACATGGAGGATCTATCAAAGTTTTACTTTTTCCCACAATGTACAATGTGATGTACAATAAGCATGCAAGACAGCCAAAATCACAATGTGTGGGGGCCTTTGCCACACAGGATCGGAACAAAAAAAACCCTTTTTTTTTCTTTCTTTTTTTTACCTTATGTCATTTATTGACTGAGTTTTGTTGGTGATAGGTATACCATTCCTTATGTTTCCCATCCTCTCTCCATTTTACGACAGCCTTTAAAAAGCTAATGTCTGTCATCTCATCTGTTTGGTGCAATTAAATGTTTCTTTTAGTGGTAATGCAAGAGGGCCTTGACTAGCACGTCCATCAGAAAGGGAGCCGTGTATAGGAGACATGCTCAGTTAGGCCGCACGGTCGTAAAGGTTATATTAATGGCTTATGTACCTCAGTGCAGCATTGTTAATGGCAAATGGCATTCACTGGGTGCTGCAGAGGAGGGCCATTCAATCCACTGTATGGTTTATCTATCATGTCAAGCGCTCAATATAAAAACCTTTGGTAATATCAAAGGAGACGCCACACAAAGGCTTTACCCCAGGGCTAGGTTTAAATCCTCTCTTGTGCTCCACGTAACAAAATGAATAGTTTGTATTTTCAAAATCCGTCAGAAATTAATCAAATTTAATTCCTCTTTACGCCGTGGCTAAGTACATGCACATGGACACGCAGAGACAAACACGGGCCATGGTATGTTTGCGTGCGCACACGCTAGCCAACAAAACAATCCACATGCGCTGAAACAAACCCTATTAACAGCTTTTCAGGTGTCATTCCGAGTCTGGCTCTGTGAAATAGCTTAAACCTGGACGAGTAGCCGGTTTCATTTGCTTCTTTGCTTGTTTGGTGTCCCTTTATTGACAACGATGACATCAAACCACCTACCCATGCTAATAAACCCCACTGGCTTTACAGGTACAGGGAAGCACCGGGGCAACATTGGCGGGGTTAACGATAATGATGATCAAGGTTATCGCGGAGTAATTACAGCACGTAGCGGATTTCCACACTAGGTGAATGAATAAAACAGTCAAGCAAGGAAGAGATTGAGAGGGGGAAGAAAATAGAAGGGGTGGGGGGGGACAGGGAATCAAGGAGGGGATGGGGGTGGAGGGGGGGCAGGCGATGTAGTCTGTATCTTTAAATGTGTCGCTTGATTGAAGTGCGTAAGGTTCTGAGCTAATTACATCCAGAACTGCAGCCTAGGAACAGATGCCACACTTGTGCATCAATAAATGCTTATAAGTAACTTATTTAGGGCTGCCTGCCATGCAAGTAAATGGCATGACTTAAAGCACAAGCGCCCGGGGGCTATTCCCTAGCTCTTTGTCTTGTCATCCTGCATCTCGGAAATCTATTCACTGCTTCAAAACACAGGCAGACAGAAGGGTAGGCAGCAACAACAAAAAAAAGGGGAGAGAGAGAGAGAGAAGAGGGGAAAGGAGAGAAAAGATACAAATATTCACACTTTGCAGAAAACATTACGCTCGCCATTTGGGTTGTCTTGCATCAAAGAGACGCTGTCTTCTCCCCGACTTGCGAGCAGTGAAGGAATGGCGAGAGCACTGTTTTTAGCACCAGCCTCCCCCGTTTGATAAAACGCAGCTACGTCTTTAAAGATTTAAAGATAAATATGTTTTGACTGGAGTGTAGAGAGTTACATTAGCTTGACAAGCCCACGCAATGTTTTATTCAGCTGTTATTTTCGTAGCGAGCACTTGATGCACGCGCCTCAGACTCGCGTGTTGACAAAATTTAAAAGGTACTCCATTATTTTTGCCTAGTGCAAATAAGATGTTTATTTTTTGACGCGCCATTATCTTTACTGACCGCTTTGAGTGATTTGGGTGAATTAAACAGACGGGTTGACTGCCTTGACAGTTTCACAGTGGAGCAGAAAGCGAGTTATCAAAGGCCCCACCTCACCATTGCCGCGATAGAAGGCAATTAGCGATGCTCGAACCATTGAGCATTACTGCACGATGCATGCGTCTCACCGACATGGTGCGTTCCCACGTCGATGCGGAGCTCTTTGAGGTGCAGAACACAATGAGTTGTGCGAGTCTGATAATAGTTTTGGTTGTGCAAACTCGCAATCCGTCTGTGTGCCATTTAAGTGTCCCTATAATTAATGTGTGTGCTATTTCGTGTTTCACTATTTTCAGCTGATACCCTAAAACGAAAATGTACTGCAGAGTTCGTATGTGAGGAGAAAAGAGGAACAGAGATAGACTGCATGCCATGGTGTTTGTGCACAGTGTTTGCTTGTATATTTGTTTATGAGCACTATCACACGTACTTGCAATGCACACGCGTGTGTGTGTGTGTGTGATGTGTGTGTGTGCGTGCACGCATGAGAGCGCACATGTGCTCGCATTCGGGTGCGCACATGTCCAGTGTTGCTTCTCCCCACAAATAAAGCTATTTAGAGCAGCAAAGCTGGAAAATAAACTGTGTGTAACATTAAGGGCCTCCGCACATTCCCGGGAATTTGCATACAGAGAGAAAGGGACTTCTTCACCCATTACTCTCCGCAGCATGATGTAAGAGGGCGAAAGTCCTCAGGAATTCTGGTTGGTTCGGATCAACTTGCATGGCTGACCGGCGCTCAAAACACCGCAATGCTTAACACAGAAAATGCTAATGAGGAGGTGAGCATTTGACTATTTATTCTCTCGGTCTTTGAATGCGAAAAGCTGTTTTGCAATTGATGATTGTCCCCACGAATAATTAGACAGGTTTGCATTTTTCATGAGATTAATTCATGGCTTTCTAATGTGCGTTTTGTAACCTTGCGCTGCATATATTCCACGCCGTATTAACATATTTGAAATATGTATGATCTTTAAAGAATATGCCATGTGTTGGGAACAGGCTCTGCACCGTGGACTCGACCATATGAAAGCAGAATATAAATGACCTCTTTTTTTACATATACATATTTCGTGCAATAAACTCAAGAAATTAGTTTACAATGAAATCTTCACAAGCGCTTGTCTGCTTAGGTTCATTGTTGGCACATCTTACTCTGAGCAATATTCCCTGTCAGCGAGGGCAAACACAAACGTCGGTTCACACACATAGACCAACACATACACACATTTTTTTAATTAATATTACGTTAACATAACCACTGACTACTCTCTTTAAAAAGTGAGTTTTTTTCACATATCTTAAAATTATAACACATGGAAATCCTTATGGTGAGTGTGTGTGTGTGTGTGTGTGTGTGTGTGTGTGTGTGCGCGCGTGCCTGTGAATTCTCCTGTGCATACCTGCGTGCATGCTTGTAATGCTGCACATGCACACACACACATGCATACACGCACACACACACACTAATACACACATGCACACAGGCATGTAAGTGTAAGAGCATTTGCAAGCTGTCACCCCCCACATGGACAAACAAGGAGGTGGAGGCGGATTGTAAGGGTAGTGGTTGGATAGTGCAAAAGACCAACAACTTTTCCATGACATCACTCATCTGGCATTAACCCTATTAACGCGTCCTCCTGTTTTTCTCTTCTCTGTGCCACCCAAAAGGAACACAGTGTAGGAGAGAGAGAGGGAGAGAGAGAGAGAGAGAGAGAGAGAGAGAGAGAGAGAGAGAGAGAGAGAGAGAGAGAGAGACTGAGCATGTTGCTTTTTTTATTGGGGTTCCATGAAGGCTGTTGCCAGAGTCTCTGCTTTGCATTTCCTCTAAGGGCTAATTTATCACATCTCTCTCTCTCTCTCACCCATTCTCTTCCAGGGGTACAGCGGGATAAGCCGAGGCTGGGACAGTCTACTGTGCTTGTGTCTGGTGGACATAGTACAGCACTGTCTCCGACTTCTCACTCTTCCCCTCCACGCTGAATTTTCATTTTTATTTTTTTTTTGAGTAAGGATAGAATAAAATAATTTTGATTTTGCTCAGATTTTGCCCCTACAAGCAGCATTTGCATTGATTTCAAGGGGCTTCATTACAGCATCCTTGTTCTTTAAAAAAAAAAATGGCTGCATGGCAGCAACTTTTTTCAAGTAGTTTGCAGAATTTTCAAAGTTTTTGTCCCCCCCCCCATGTTACCTGGATTGTACTATGGGACAGGAAAGTACTGTGCAAATTTCATCAGGGCCAAGTAAATAAATAAATAAAATCTCTTTTCATGATGTCAGTTTGACAACGCGTTCACTATTCTGGCAGATGCATGGTGGGAAAGCGTTTTACTTCAGTGCAGCTATGTGAATGTGCTTAGTTCTACGAGGCCAAGCTGAACCTGCCATTATCGTGCGTGGCTGCTATTTTTGTTGAGGTGAGCGAGCCAAGAGTCTACCGAGTTAGCATGTGTATTTTCATTAAAAGTCCATTAAGTCAATCAATGATGTGAAATGGGTGCATATAAAAAACCCACGAGCTGTCAGAGGAGTGGATCAGACTCGAGGAGATGTCAGTACCGAAGGAGCCGGAGGAGCCATGCTTTCTCACGCTGCAGAGCGAGCGTTTAAAACAAAGCAAGGTGTGCAATGAATATGGAAAGCACTACTCCAGGTGTCTGATTTCACCTCCGGGGCATAAGGGGGGTGGGGGGGGGTATTATGTCAAGAGGTGCAATATTTTAATGCCTCGAAAATTACCACTCACTGTTTGTTTTTCAACATGTTTGGGCAGTGAACAAAACATTCATAGCATATATACCCAAAAACCCCACCACTCCCCCTATAACCACCACCCGCCCTATCATTCGGATCTAATTTCCTCCTCTTTTTTTCCCTTCCTTCCTTTACCTTTCCTGCTGAAATTGATTTCTGCTTGTTTGGTTTGGCAGTAATAAGATCAACAGTAGGATTACGTTTCGATGGCGTACTACCTTGAACCCCAGGCAAATGATTTGTCCAAACTTAATAATGGAAATACGGAGGATGTATTGGGAGATGTAAACAGTGGTTGTAATAAAACAGTGCCGGAAGGGAAGGGCTCCTTTAAGTTGTAAAGCCCTTCCGCTTATGTTGGCCCTACACACCTCGGGCTTCCCCCCACACAGTCAGAATAAAATGTATCGCCATTAAGCCTGGTGAAAAGTCACCCAATAAAAGCTATTTAACTGAAGTGCAGTCTGGAGTGCAGTGTGTCTGGCCCAGTGCAAAGCTGGACCGGCGACGTCGAAGCTGCCTTGTGCAACGGCCAAGAAGCCATGTTTCGTTACGCAGGCAGTTTTCTGATTTAAGTGTTGAGTGCATTTAAGGCCTCACTTTTTAAACACTGTTCCAACACATCCAAGGGGCATTAAATGACGATGCTAGAGTGCCAACAAAGGGGGGGGGACTCTTACACCCATTAACACTGTGGTTTGACTAATGTATATACATATATATATATATATATATATATATATATATATATATATATATATATGTTTCTGCAGCAGTGCACCTAATCAAAACAAATGTGTCAGTAAAACGAGTTTTTTGGTGGCTCATTGAAACAGTATTTATATCTCATGCATGCACAAAGTGGCCTGCCACTCTTACATTGCCGCATTTCTTCCCATCCCCCCCCCCCACTGTAAAAACTTCCTCGCGATTAATTTCCCAGCATTTCTCAACTGTAAGCTATTGTAAAATATATATATATATATAGTTTTGATAAAACCTAAGCTATACATACAGGAATGGCTGTTTTACTCGCCAGCTAGCCTATGGCTAGTAATTTTAGTCAAGGCAAAGTGCAAAAATTGTCCTTTCTTGCCCCAATTTGAATGTGAGCTAATGGAGATGAAATGGAAATAGAAGTCAACTCAACCTGTCAGGGTATTGCCCAGAATCCTTTAATTCCACCTAGCTGTAATTACCCTTATCTATTATGGCCTCCAAACCTATATGACGTCTGAATAACCATGACATTTTATTACCATATAATTAGTTGTGCTTTCTGTAAGTAGTACCCTACAGTAAGCTGCGACTGGGTTTATGCCATTAAATTAAATCATGCAGTATTCAAATTAAGTTTAAAAAAGTTTTTCTTCTCAGGAGTCCACCACTTTAAAATGTGCTGCCAGCACGCATGCAGGTGGGGGAGCGACGTCTCGCGGTGGATTTGAAGTGGTTTTCTGTCTTAACGTCTTCATCTGAAGCAGTCGCCACATCATTTATCGGTCTGAGTTCTACAAAGATTCAAAGCGGCGGGTTTCTTTTTAAAAACGTGCACGTTTATAGCGTTTCTGATTGAAATCCTTCGATGGCGTTAAGTAACCGTTCCCTTCCTTAACCTGTGCCCCTTATAAATTTGTTTCTGGGGAATTAGCTTCATGTCACACACAACCCCCCCCCCCCCCAGGCAGGACAGTAGACGTACTCCCTTCTCACATCTCATGTTCTGTCACAACCTGTTCCCTTTAAGAAACATCCACATCCCGGGGCGTCCGGGATCCCGGGGCGGTCTACTCCGTTGCCTACCAACATGGGGATCGCCAGTTTGAATCCCCGTGTTACCTGCGGCTTGGTCGGGCGTCCCTACAGACACAATTAGGTATGCGTCCTGGATGCGGGTATGTGTCCTGGTCGCTGCACTAGCGCCTCCTCTGGTCGGTCGGGGCACCTGTTCGGGGGGCTGGGACTGGGGGGAATAGCGTGATCCTCCCCCGCACTACGTTCCCCTGGCGAAACTCCTCACTGACAGGTGAAAAGCAGCGGCTGGCAACTCCACATGTATCATAGTAGGCATGTGGTAGTCTGCAGCCCTCCCCGGATCGACAGAGGGGTTGGAGCAGCGACCGGGACGGCTCGGAGAGCGTGGCGATTGGCCAGGTACAATTGGGGAGAAAAAGGGGGGAAAAGTCAAAAGAACAAGAAGCATCCACATCCCGAGTCCCGCCTCTTTCTCCCAGTGTGTCCTTTCCTACATACAGTGAGGCTGAAGCGATCCTGCATTCATTTTGAGGCACGTCACAGTATTTATTACATCTAATGTCATGTGCACTGAGCCTGTGACCCTCACACTTTGCTGTTATCAACTATTACAAGCCCCTCCAGTGGTCGCACTTAATCTGAATCATGCGAGCATCAGCTAAGCTAAAAAAAAAAGAAAAAGAAAACCACTTTATTTGACATTGCATTATTGCAATAAATGAATTCCCCGCATGTAACCCATCCTATTGTATTAGCAGCAGTGGGCAGCTGCAGCACCCGGGGACCACCTCCAGTTCCTCTTTCCATTGCCTTGCTCAGGGGCACAGGCAGGAGTATTAAACCTAACGTGCATGTCTTTTTGATGGTGGGAGAGGAAACCCACGCAGACACGGGGAGAACATGCAAACTCCACACAGAAAGGACCTGGGACGGCCAGGGGTTCGAACCCAAGACCTTCTTGCTGTGAGGCAACAGTGCTAACCACTAGACCACCGTGCCACCCAATGCACGAAGCAGCATAAGACGTAAAAGCCACACTGAACTTTGAGTCATTTCTTTAACTGTGAAGAGTGAGTGGGCTTCGTCTGGGTGACACAGACGTCATCAAAGACAGCCGTAGCTGCCCTCTGTAATAACATTAAAGCTAAACCACACAGATCTCTTTCGTACCCACTTCTGGCTTATTACAGTGGCAGCGGCAGAGTACGTACACCAATAAATTGACACAACGGGTCGGACTCTTTAGTAGACTGGTTAACGTTGTCGCCCGCGGTGTAGGAGACACGGGTTCGCGTCCCGGCTGTGACGGTTCGGGGGGCTGCCCCCCCTGCCCCCCCTCCCCCAAATTCGCTGCATTGGTGTCGGAAGTGGGATGGTGAGACCGTGAGGTCATCGGAAGCGCGTGCGCCCAGAGAGACGTGAGAGAGTTGGTATGCTGAAGCTTCCCGAAAGAGGGGGTAGTGTAACGTACACGAATAAGTAGACAAGTTAGCCCTTGGCTAACAGATCAAACCCCCTAGTCGACTGGTTAACGTTGTCGCCCGTGGTGCAGGAGATACGGGTTCGCGCCCCGACTGTGGCGGTTCCCCGATTGCTCCCCCATAATTATTTCGCTGCAGTATTTTTTTTGGCTAAATTGCGGTGGGGCTCATCCATACAGTGGAGGGGCTCAAATCAATACATAATAGAATAGCACCCCCCTTCCAACAGCTAGAAATATCACGCATTAGGTGACTATGGGTTAGATGATTGCACTCTCCTTTTTTCACACGCAAAATTACATCGACAGCAACAGACGTGGACGGTCATTATTACTACTACTACTGAGTTTAGACAATACTATTCATGCTATTTCAACTCATTCGTGTTGTCAGGCACAGCCGTCCACTGCAGGCTGCGCGGCGGCAGCGTTTAGAACAAGAACATAACACGTAGCCTATAAACACAAACAACGTGTCACATCGGCCTATCCGCAGTGCTGAACACCAGCAGCACACAATCTGTCACAGCGAAAGACATGCATGCTGCACGGCGGCAGCTTTAAAAAAAGAAAATTGACACAGAGAGAGAGAGAGAGAGAGAGAGAGAGAGAGAGAGAGAGAGAGAGAGAGAGAGAGAGAGAGAGAGAGAGAGAGTTAACAGAGCACAACAGGCCACACAAAACGAGACAAGGTCAGCACAGTTTCCAAATCGACCCTATTAATAAAAATATATACAAACTTACCACTGTCGTTTTCAAACGAGCACAATCGGCTTTGGTGCACAGGTCCGTTGCTCTGTCCCGAATTTCCCTCCGCGACTCCTCTGCGCGTTTAGCTGACAATGTCGCTACGACCGAGTTCGCTGAGTCCATTGAGAAGGAAAGCTCAAGACTGGGGCATTGGAGTTAGTCAGACATGAATTTCGTGACCCGGAAGAGATCCTCGAAAAGTGTGAGAAGCCACACAAACCGTTCGTCAATAAGTCCACTCACAGCTCTGGCATCAGTTTTCCTCCGTGCATTAGACTGAGACACGACATCCGGAAGTGTTGCCCGTACTGCAGACAGTGACTTCCGGATAGCCACCAACGCTGCACATTGGCATGCCCGGCGTGTTCCGGATAGGTTCTGAAGTTCGACTGGCTGTGCAGTTGTTTTCATTTCTCTCCGTTTCTTGATGAACAGATCATGGGCGACTGAGTTGGAAAGGAGGTTGTACATTTGTACAGTTTCAAAAAATTCTGCTGCTGCTTCAACGTTGCTGACCACATCAACCAAAACGAGGTTTAAAGAGATGCTTGCATCAAAATCCGACTTTTCCTGTTGTTAATCGATGTAAGGAGTGTGGATGTGATCGATGAGCCGAATGGTAGCCCTAAAATCACATTTATCTCCAGACGAGCGATATCGGCGGCCAAGTAACTGATTTCCGGTTGGCGAAAATGTGGTAACGTACCGCGTCACGAATTCTCATTAGCATAGAGGGCGTGTCCGTAGCGGGACGCTATAAAAGCGGAGACGCCCCTTTTGGCTCGAAGGAATACGGCTGTATTGGCTGAGCAACGTATTCGTGAATCGTGAGGCGAGTAGTCAACTTCCACTGAGAAAGAGGAACCATCTTCCACATCCTCAACCTCAAAGCTGCTGTCGGTGGTCTCGTCGCTCGCCATTTTCCCCCTTTTTTGTGTAAAGCGACAACAGCAAGAAGGGGGCTGTCACCAGTGAATTTCTCGTGTTTCTACGGCAAGCAGCAAGCGGTTTAGCACCAGTGTTTAGCCCACCTGGCCACACCCACACGACCACCCTGAATTTCAGTAGCCAATAGCTATGAAATCACGAAACCACACCTACCTTTCGGTTGTAATTCAAACCACCCGTGTTAAAGATGTGCTCAGAAACAGCATGAAAGTTCCTCTTTAACCTGTGCGCATAGCAGTGGATGTACAATGCATGAGGCACCTCCTGTTTTAGTTTCTGCTGTACCCCGTTCTTGCACCCCGACATGACAGCAGCTCCATCAGAACACTGTCCCACACACGTTTTTGTCAATGTTGCACTGGCCGAGGGTGTGTTTTATGCTTCTCGGGAGCGAGTCGGCATCCAGGCCATCTGTGTAGGTGAAGGGCAGGAATTCTTCATGCACTTCTTCTCCTCTTAAATAACGCAAACTATGGAAGCGTGCTCCCTTTTACTGACATCTTTCTTTCGTCAACCAGCTTCCCTAATTTCTGCACTTATTTCACTTCTGACCATACCTGCCATTAACTGGAGAATCTCGTTTTGGTTGTATTCATGTGTGTATTTGGCATTTCTATGATTGTCAATCAATGTCTTTGCTACAGTCTCGTCAAATTCGCCAATTAAGTTCAGCAGCTCCACGACATTCCCCTGATTTTCTGACCGCTCGTCATCGTCCCGGTGAACTCGCTGCACACTGCCTTGGTACGCAGTATTGTAGCGAAGTCGGGGGGGGGGGGGGCAACCACATGAACAGCCGCAGCCGGGACGCGAACCCGTATCTCCCACACCGCGGGAGACATCGCTAACCGCTCGACTAAAGGGTCCGACCCCTTAGCTAAGGGCTAACGTGTCTACTTATCCATGCACGTTACAGTGTAACGCAGGGACATCACCACAGCTGTCATGTACTCACGGTTTTCTTGCACGATTCTTGAATGACCGGCGTCAATCATGTTTCCCAGTCTCGAGCCATCTATCTTCGTTCGTTTAAGTTCAGCCCATGCCTCCACGGCGAACCTGTGTGCCACACTCCCATTCTGTTTTTAAAAGCTGCTGTTGCGTTCTTCCGGTTTGTATATCCATTAAAAAAAAAGTCTCCGAATGGAACCGCTGCCCACCACCCAAAAAAATGTCGGCAGGTGAAGCAGAAAGCGGCGTCCATCTCAACCGAATATTCGAGCCAGCGGTACGTGTCAAACCAGGCGCCATTAAAAGATCGTTGCTGATGACCCATTTGCTGTGAAGGGTACTTTTTCCTGACTGGGCGCCGGGGTCCATCTCCAGGTCGTTGGCTAATGTCGCCTGTAGCACTACTATGTGGACTGATTAGCATGGCTAGTGACCTCGGTCGCTGGCAGCGGCTGGTGGTGCGAGTCCCATCTCCTCTTCCCCTTCCTTGCTCGTCATCTTCTCCCCCCCTGGCAGGCGGAAGAGGATGGCTCCTGCTTGTCTTCTTCCCCCTCTGAGGTGTTCGTGTTGAAAAGTCACCGCGACCGGCGATATCTAACACGCGGCTGGCGACCCCATGGAGCTCGTGTGACAAGGCCGACAAATCAGAACTAAAGCTTGGTGATTAGTCCGTAATCTCGTTCTCGCTCTGTCTCGCTCAAATATTCAAAACTGCACGTTCACCCAATTACACCTTTGTGCAAAAAAAGTATATATATATATATATATATATATATATATATATATATAGCATGCAAAGGGAAAATGAAACTTTTCATTAACCATGCAGATCCTAATACACACTACGCGATCGTGCTCAAACATAAATATCCACGTGCGCACTCAGACACACACACACACACACACACACTATACAAACATCCATTAAACAAACAAACACGCACACAGGCACAGTCACACACAAACCCACATCTCTTTCTCCACACACACTCACCGTGACCCCGCCGAACCAGTTAAAACTCCTGTCTACAAAAGAAGAAGAAGAAATAAATTACACAAATTGAATCTACTCCTGCCTAAACCCAATTTGTAACTTGATACTTTCTTCCCTGTTTGTCACAACCAAATTGGTAAATTTGACATGAGCGATGTCAAGATAAGTGGGGATAAATCCAACCGAGGACACGGGGTGGCTTTGACGGCGGCGGGACTCGTCTAATAAGGTTTTGCAAGACTGACATGTCATGTTTGTAGTCGCCAGTACACACACACACACACACACACACACACACACACACACACACACACACACACACACACACACACCAAAACACACACTAATGTGCCCTCTTGCAATTAGGAGGGTATCGTGCAGCTCCTGTATTCGGGGCACAGTTGTATTGCGTCCTCAGCGCGGGTATTTCTGCGCGTCCGGGTGGCGCAGCGGTCTGTTCCGTGGCCTACCTACCGTGCTACTCCCGGCTTGGTCGGGCGTCCCTACAGACGGTGGTAGCCGTGTCCCAATTCACTGTCTGCACCCTACAGTTGGACGTGTCTGCGGGTGGGAAGCCGGATATGGGGAGGTGTCCTGGTCGCTGCACTAGCGCCTCCTCTGGTCGGTCGGGGTGCCTGTTCGAGGTGGAGGGGGACCTGGGAGGGGGGGGGGTATCGTGATCCTCCCACGCACTCTGTCCCGCTGGCGGGCTCCTCACTGTCAGGCGACTCCACATGTATCGGAGGAGGCATGTGGTAGTCTGCAGCCCTCCCCGGACCGGTAGGGGGGGGGGAGCACTGATTTTTCAGCTTCCATGGCTGTAAGACAACAAAAAAAAATGAACAACTAACAATGTTCCCACATGGCAGAAAGTCGTCATTCGTGGAAGTATTCTTCTGTTCAAAATGTTCGCTAGTCAAGTACCGGGGAAACGAAACAAGGGTAGTGAGTATGAACACACGGTCTGATGTGGTCTAAAACTGCAGTCCTGGGCCTTGTGTCTAGGTCCAAGCAAGGACGTCGTCGCCCCCTGGAAAACTCCAGTTAGGGAGTAGGAGGGGGGTGGCTGAGGGAAACTCGGAAAGGGTGGCGCAGTAGCAGGACTTGTGTCAATGTGGGGGCGGACTCGTAAAACACCTGTTTGCAGTGTGGGGGCCTGAAAGCAGGGCTTGTTAATAGCCCGCCATAAATCGCTCACTCCATTGTTCTGTCACCAAGTGGCAGGCCCGCATTTCTCACGGGGACTCAGGTAAAAACCTGGTCAAAGGTAAAACGGCTCCTTATAGACGCCAAACATCTTGTACTGTTAATCGCTTTGCGCCCACTGCCTTTGAGATTGGAGAAGAAGGAACTTCAGAGCCGTGACCCTGCAGAAGCATGCAAATCTCCCTTTTAATTCCAGCTCCTTTGCAAGTGATTTGTTTCTCTTCACGTAATCAACATTCAAATGTTTCAGGAATTTGAATAATAAAGTTGCTGTCATCTTTTGTGGCACACGCTGTTGGACTGGGTATTTGTTACAGCCGTGGTAACAGCTGCTTTTTTGGTGAAATGCTGATATTGACATTAATCTGGGCGTACCCACAAAAACACACTAATTTATCAGAATTTCGCTTCTGGTGACCTTTGCCTGCAGCTTAGAAGAAGCCGGCGGAGTGAGGTCCTTTTCTTAATCACTCTTTTGACAACAAACACAAGCTGTTTTGGTCAGGGAGGGCCGAGGAAAGCAATGCAAAGGTGTGTGTGTGTGTGTGTGTGTGTGTGTGTGTGTGTGTGTGTGTGTGTGTGTGTGTGTGTGTGTGTGTGTGTGTGTATGTGTGTGTGTGTGTGGGTACACATATATGTGTACAAGCACCTGGGTTTGCACCAGATGGACACACACACACACACACACACTCTCTCTCTCTCGCACACACACACACGTGCGTGTGCGTGTGCGTGTGCGTATATATATATGTGTGTGTGTGTGTGTTCGTGCATGTGTGTGTGTGTTCGTGCATGTGTGTGTGTGTGTGGGGGGGTACACATATATGTGTACAATATATGTGTGTGTGTGTTCGTGCGTGTGTGTGTGTGTCCATGCGTGTGTGTGTGTGTGTGTGTGTGTGTGTGTGTGTGTGTGTGTGTGTGGGTACACATATATGTGTACAATATATGTGTATGTGTGTGTGTGTGTTCGTGTGTGTGTGTGTGTGTGTGTGTGTGTGTTCGTGCATGTGTGTGTGTGTGTGTGTGTGTGTGTGTGTGTGTGTGTGTGTGTGGGTACACATATATGTGTACAATATGTATGTGTGTGTGTGTTCGTTCATGTGTGTGTGTGTGTCCATGCGTGTGTGTGTGTGTGTGTGTGTACACATATATGTGTACAATGTGTGTGTGTGTGTTCGTGCGTGTGTGTGTGTGTGTGTTCGTGCATGTGTGTGTGGGTACACATATATGTGTACAATGTGTGCGTGTGTGTGTGTTCGTTCATGTGTGTGTGTGTCCATGCGTGCGTGCGTGTGTGTGTGTGTGTGTGTACACATATATGTGTACAATATGTGTGTGTGTTCGTGCGTGTGTGTGTGTGTGTGTGTGTGTGTGTGTGTTCTTGCATGTGTGTGTGTGTTCGTGCGTGTGTGTGTGTGTGTGTGTGGGGGTACACATCTTTGTGTACAATATGTGTGTGTGTGTGTGTGTGTGTGTTCGTGCATGTGTGTGTGTGTGTGTGTGTGTGTGTGTGTGTGTGTGTGTGTGGGTACACATATATGCGTACAATATGTGTGTGTGTGTGTGTGTTCGTTCATGTGTGTGTGTGTCCATGCGTGTGTGTGTGTGTGTGTGTGTGTGTGTGTGTGTGTGTGTGTGTGTGTGTACACATATATGTGTACAATATGTGTGTGTGTTCGTGCGTGTGTGTGTGTTCGTGCATGTGTGTGTGTGTGTGTGTGTGTGTTCGTGCATGTGTGTGTGTGTGTCCGTGCATGTGTGTGTGTGTGTATATATGTGTGTGTGTATTTATATATACATATGTTTGTATATACACAAACCCTGTATATAAATCTGTATAGTGTGTACCTGTCTGTGTGCGTGTGCACATGTCGGCGTGCACCGAGCGAGCCCCCCACCCCCCACCCCCCACCCCTCCATGTCTCCCTGTTTTCCAAATAGACTAACTGATACAAAGCCCAGGCCCGAGGAACAAAGGAAGAGCCGAGCAGATGAGGGGGGGCGGGGGGGGGGGGAGAGCAGTCGCCACAGACAAGCCTGAACGGGACAGAAGGGAGACCTATGGCCCTTTAGTAGCGGGGCCCTCGGAGCCTCCACGGTGGAGGGGATCAGCTCACTGTAACAAGCAGCACAAAGACAGCGGGAGGAGTAAGCAGGAGGCGGAGAGGAGAATACCTGAAATCAGATGGGATCGTTTGCCTGCTGTAAGGGGTCATCCCTGTGCTCATTCCTCCTTTTCAAAGGGCCGAGCCTCCATTGTTTGTGTGTGTGTGGGGGGGGGTGCATCAAGGGGGTCAAATAAAAGAAGGGAGGAGTAGGAACACAGAGATAGATTATTTCTTTTCTTTTTAATTTTGGACAATCGACACTCTTTGCACGATGCCTCCTCTGTGGACGTCCCCGTAAATTGGTTTTCCATTTTGTGGCTTTCATTGAATTTTCATTGATTTCTTTTTTGTTACTCGTTAATTTATGCGGCTGTTGATTCAAACTGATTTTTTTAAAATAAAAGCTACTAAAGATGCATGTACGGCGAGTGTCAGGGCATCTTGACTGGAGCCACTGCCAAACGCAGGATGTTCGGCTCAGCACAGGCCGCTGTGCGTCTCCCTGAAACGGCGGGGCGGCTAGAGACACTGAGACACCGGGGAGAGGCAGAAGAGACGAGGGCCACGCCAGCTTTTCTGCATTCTCTGTCTAGTTAATGTGGGGAGGCTCTAATAAAAAGCCACCATGTGCCAATTGAGTGCATACAATTAACAGATTAGAGTGATAAAGAGGTTGCATGACTGCGAGGCACGAGGCCGCCTCCCTGAGCCCTCGGGGCTCCACGATGGGCAGGAGGAGAAGAGGGAGGTGGGGCGGAGGGGGGGGGCTGCTGCACCGCTGATGAAGGGCCCAGATAATCTCTCCCTCCCTCCCTCCCTCCCTCCCTCCATCTCCCTCTCTCTTTCTCTCTCTCCTTCCACCACCCTCCTCTCCTCCTCCCCTCACTGCACCACCCTCCCACCCCACTCCACCCCTCGCACCCTGTGCCCTGGAGCACCTTTCGCAAATACCTGCTCAATATTCTAGTTGGGGGGTGAGGCAGCGTGTGCGTGTGTGTGTGTGTGTGTGTGTGTGTGTGTGTGTGTGTGTGTGTGTGTGAGAGAGGAGGGAGGTGCATGTGGTGTGTCTGCAGAGAGGAGATACAACGCACACAAAAAAAAAGAAGCTGTTTGAAACAAAAAGCGGAACATCTGCTAAAGCGATTGTGGGGTAAATATGTTTGACAATTATTGTTTACAGTGACAGTGGTAACAGTTTCAACACCCAAATCAAAAAATCCCACCATTGCTGTGTTTGCAGTGAGACAGATGGGCCTACAGCGACCCATTAACAACCTGTCAAAGGCTTCATTCTCAACTTACTTTTAATGCCTCGGCGTCTTCAGAGTGAGACTCTGAGGGAAAGCACCGCTTCAACATAATGATTATTATCTATTTGCCCGGCGTAAATCAGACACCCACTGCTCCTTGTATGTATTTATTTTATTTTATTTTTTTCTTATCCTTTCTTTACTTTGGTCTATTGCTAGTGTTTACCATTCAAGGATAGCTCCATGCCCCCCTCCTCCTCCTCCTCCTACCCTCCCCTCCCCTCATGTTATTGTATTATTGATGATGATGATGTGCTTTTGAGAGAACCTGAAGAGGAGATAACGACCCCCCCCCCCTTCTGCGATTGTTTCTTTGTTTGTTTTTTTTGTTCAGCAATGAAATATTCTATATTTGGGGAGGGGAGGAGGGAGGGGGGTCATTATTTGTTTTTTGTTGGTCATGTTATTCCACGTTGTAAATGATTAATAACTCGCCCCCTTTTCATTCGCGCGCCGGTAGGCTCACGCCAGCTCAGGGAGACAGAACGCGAGCCGTTCTGAGCAGCGCGCGGCATGCAAAGCAGCAGCTTTGAATACCGCGTGCAAAACCCCGGGTCTTAATCAAATCAACGGCAGGATGATTTTGGGAGCGGGTAGGCGTGAGACGCGCTTCTCCACCGTTGTGTTTCCCTCTCTTGGAGGTGCAAAGGAGGAGGAGGAGGATGCCTGGAGTCGGAGGGCTGCTCGGACTTTTAAAACCCGGGCAATATTACAGCAATATACCTGAACTAGTCTGTGGTTATCCCGGATTATTTGTGTGTGTGTGTGTGTGTGTGTGTGTGTGTGTGTGTGTGTGTGTGTGTGTGTGTGTGTGTGTGTTTGTGGGGGGGGCTCGTGCATGTGCATGTGCATGTGCACGTGCATGTGCATGCGCATGCAGCCACATAAGCGTGTGCCCTCATCCATTTTTTTCTGTCAGCGTCTGCGTGCACGTTTCTCACGCGTGCGCATCGAGACTAATGCGAAACCCGTTGTTAGGCCCGTCACCGGTTTCCCCCAACACTGTACCGCTCTAAACGCGCTCAATCAAATGATGTGTTGGGGAATAATTAACCCCGGAGCCCCCATTGGTTCTAATTGGCGCCTATTAGAGAGCTGTATGATTCCTTGATAAACACCGAGGAGAGCGCAAATGGTGGCAGGCAGCGGCGGTGGGTGGAGGTTTGATTGGTAAGCAAAGTGCGGGAGCAATGCATACCGGGGGTAACCAACATTTAATTATCAATGAGGTTTTCCTAACACTTTGGAGAGGCCCCGGGCACTGTTTCCTTCAGTGGTAGTAATGGGCTCTTTTTAATGGAACTTGTGTTAAACACAGAGCTGCCACCGCAAAGCTTTGACGTTTGTCCCCCCAACCCCTTAGCTGTGGCGGCGTTAATTTAGGCAGCCGCTGAAAGACGATGCAGCTCATTTGAGCTGCTGCTCCTCGGTGGCGAGGGCCAAGGCCACGGCAGGAAGTAACGAGGGGTTCTCCGTGATGAAGCCACGTCCGCTGGGTGCAAGTTCGTCTGTTTTCTCCTGAGTTTTTTTCCAGCTTCTTCAGGGGGTAAGGATGGTGAAACGTTGGGAGTTTTAGCTACAGCAACTGTGAACAGTAACAGGTACCTACCGGGCAATTAGGATGACGTCATTACTGGAAGGGGAAGAAATAGCAAAAAATTAATTAATTAATGTAGCTATAGTGGAGGCATATCAGCCTCAGCCATGATCACTTTATTATGATCACATCCCTTTCCAGACTGCCCCCCCCACACACACACACACACACCTTATTGCAAGAGAGATGCTGTGTCAGTTTGGCTGTATTGTGAAAAACGTCCATTTAATTGAAGGCCCCCCCTCTTTTTTTCTCCCCAATTGTATCTGGCCAATTACCCCACGCTTCCAAGCCGTCCCGGTCACTGCTCCACCCCCTCTGCCGATCCAGGAGGGCTGCAGACTACCACATGCCTCCTCCGATACATGTGGAGTCGCCAGCCGCTTCTTTTCACCTGACAGTGAGGAGTTTCGCCAGGGGGACGTAACGCGTGGGTGGGAGGATCACGATATACCCCCCAGTCCCCCCCCCCAACCGACCAGAGGACCAGGACACATACCCACATCCAACTTCCCCCCTGCAGACACGGCCAATTGTGTCTGTAAGGTAGCCCGACCAAGCAGGAGGCAACATGGGGATTCAAACCACCGGTCCCCGTGTTGGTGAGCAACAGAATAGACCACCATGCCACCCGGATGCTGGATTGCATGTTTTTTGACCTTGGCCTCAGTTAGCATTTCATTTGTCCTGACATATACAAGAGAAGATGGCGTCCAGCTGAATGGTTATCAGATGAAACGTGATTACGCTAAGGTGGTTTGCGCTGCAGGTAAAGTTTATCCGATCAAGTATCCCGCCCCCGGCCTGTCACCGCCACCCAAGCCCGTCACAATCTGTAAAACTTGCGTAAGAGAGTCAAGAAGCCTCAGCATTTCATGTTATGCACAGCGGAGAAGCCTTGAGAGAAAAGAAATCGGAGGACCCATGTTCGGCTTCTTGTGTCAGCAAGCATCTGCCTTGCAAAAGTGTCCTTGAGCGATACTCTAAATCCCCACCAGCTCCAGGGGCTGTTATTTTCCTGTGCTAGGGCCCCTCCCAAAGGGGACAAGTGAGGCAAAAACTTCCCTACAGGGATGAATAAAGTAACACATTACAAGTCGCCTGGGGTAATCTGTGGGGTCAATAAGTTGCAACACATCTCATATACTGTACGTAGAACGGTGCGGGTTCAAATCCGATTCATAAACCTTCAAAGCCGTTCATCCTTTACTGTCTGTCAGTCAATGCATTTTACCATATGCGCTCTGTGCATCACCGATGTGAATCCCGAATGCCATGAAAACAGGTTATCTGTCAGGGATGGGGGGGGGGCGGCATTTGACAGGGCAGGGACTGATGATGTAAAAACAAAAACAACCCCACTGCTGGTGGATTTAGCAGTCGTTTCGGGTTATGCTAAGCTTCGTTGTTGACCGGAAGTCACGCTTTCTGGGGGATTTAAGATATCCAAAGTAGCCATCCATTACTTACGGTGTTGTGTTTGCTATTTTGCAGGCCGTCAAGTACGTCTGAGGTGACTCGATGAATCAGAGAGTCGATACTGACCGATATGTCAGCGTAGCTTAAGATACATTTAAGATGGCCGTCATAGCATAAGGATACTGGAAATACGCGTTATGGGAGGGCTGAGAGATAATGCTGGGACGGCCGCCTTGGCTTTGGCCATTGTCCGAGGCCTGAGGCTTGATCCTAATCTGCAGCAAGCTCTTGCATTGGGACGGGAGCTGGGGCAGGGGGGCTCAGGGCAGAGCCAAGCCCAAGTCTGACCCACTTTTCCGGGGTCCCTGACAGGAGGCGGCTGGCAGTGTGAGGGTAACCCTCCATCAACGCCGGCTCCTGTAATCCGGCCTAGCATGTGCCAGTCAAGCCTCACGCGATGACAAGCTCATCATGACACGGCCATAGTCCTCTCCCCTCTCTTTGCTGCCTGGACATCTCAAACCCGAGACAACGTCCCAGTGGTTATGGCATTTTAGTGTCAACTGGCATGTTGAGTTTGGTGAGCACCTTCAGATTGACGATGTAGAGGCCGTGTCTTTGTGGAGTTTGCCAAGTTTGTCAGGGAAGGTCGAGGTTTTTGGCACAAAACTGCTCAGTGGCGTTAGACGATACTTGTCAGCTGGACCGAAGTAAGCTATCACATCACGTTCAGATCCACGAGGCCTTCGGAAATCATGACCCACAAGTGAGAGAAGGTCACGTGAAAATTATTTTCCAAAATGTTCTTTTTCATACTTGAAGGACATATTTGAGATGTATGTAGAAGATCTAAACAACTCCCAACTGAAATATACACCACACAAAAAAGGAAAACTGTTAATGAAAATAGGAAAAAGAGAGAGAAATGGGGTGGGGGGCAAAGATTAGCTTCCACCTAAAAGTACACATTTCAGCCATTATGGCCTCCCCCATGGCAACACAGTCGTCGGCGAGGAAGCCTCTTTCCCAGACACTCCAATATGAGGGTGAGCCAGAGAGGAAGAGGCAGAGGAAGAGGGAGGGAGCGTGCAGCCGCACATCTGACAATCCACTGGCATGAAAGTGACCCCCTCAAGCTAGCACATTCAGAGAGAAAATTACAGTTTTTGTGCATTTGTGTCAATATGCATGTCAAAAGGTAATTGGGAAATTGTTCTGCAGTGTCAAGTCCTGTTGGCGGTGTTTAGCCTGTGGTGAGATCCAAACCGTTTCTGCACCCACTCTGGAGGCCAGACCGAGCCCCGCAGTTCACTGTCTCCCATGCACAGCTCTCCTTTAAGCTAATAAAGCGGTCATTTATCAGAAAAATAAATTATCGCCCAGAACCAGAGATCTGCCCACGACGACAGCGAGACTTGAGCGGTAATTTATGGGCGGTCGTAAACAATTATGGTTTTGACGAGAGTACGTTTTCAACACCGTACGTTTTGAAAATATAAATTAACGATGGAAGAGTAAAGGAAAAGGGCGTTGTTAAATTTGCTTCGACGTGTTGGTTTTGTCACCTATGATTCAGATCACCTAAAAAAAATTTTTTATCTATAACAAAGCGCAGATGAGGCCTCGTCAGGTTCACAAGGTTACAGGGGTGAAAAGGTACAACTATTACCCATCAGCTATAATGTCAAATGCATTGCACTAAGCGATGTATTTCCAGTCAGCATTTGTGACAGGTAAAACAGTGTTGTGCCTCTCTTCATGCACTGGAGAGGGTTAATGATGTGTGTTGCCCGATGGCACACTAAATTTCATGTGAGGCTACAGAGAGAACAAAACCACCGTGTCAGGGGAGGTTTGGAGGAGTGGACAGTGTTAACAGGTGAGAACACGTGTTGACAGAGCATCCCCTCGACTGGGAGTCAACTTGTGCTGAGATAGCTTATTTTATTTTTGGAAAACATCTTTCTAAAGACTCAAAACCTAGGTGTTTTATGCAATATGCATTGAGAATAAGGTTCAGGAGGAAGCTTTACGACAAAGGTTGGGGGACAGAACCGAACCCCGACAAAATTGCTTTCCATCGATCATCTTGCAAGTTTTCTTGGAGCAAAATCTCCCCTCCCCTCATTTCTCCCATGCATGCAGTCCTGCACATCTACTGATACTTGGTGCCTGTGCATAGCTATCTGAGGCTTGCAGGGTGTCAGTGGAGGGACCTGCCCATGGCAGCAGCAGCAGCAGTGGTGGTGGTGGTCATTCAACCATTCCTGTAGTGCTTTTGTTAGCATTGGTCACTACAATAAAAGGAAATCAACAACAACAACAACAGGTGTTTTGGTGGTTTGTACCGCCATGTGCATGTGGTTTACTGTGGATTTGAACATGACCTTCGTCACGTCATCCCCCCTCTCTTTTGCCCATCTTTTTTCCGTTATTATCAACTGTAGATAATGCAAAAAAAAACCAAAAAAAAAACAACGGATATGCCCTGAACATCATATCCCAAAATCCTGCAAACAACTTTTGGGGTGCAAGACGGGACTCGTGTACTCTAAATTTGCCCAAAATGGTGAAATGTTTAGCAAATTCAGAAGCAGGATGGGGATGCCACGTGTTGTTTCCGCTGCAGGGGAGTGACAGAAACGCACCGGGGAGCATCTTCATTATTTCAGCTCTGCGGTTCTCTGCCGTTATGTTGCGGCGATGACAACGAGACGAACTGAGAAAACGAGAATGGCTGATGAGGAGAAACGGTTGTTTTTGGCGTTGGCATCACTAATAGTATTGCAACTTTCATTTTAAAATTAGACGCGCGCGCGCGCGTGCGCACGCACGCACGCACTCACACACGACCGCGCGACACACACGTTCACAGATCTCCCCGAAATGAGACTGTGGCGTTAGGAAAAGGAAAATGGTGACAGAGATGGCATAAGGTATCAGTGCAGCGACTCCAACACTTCCAGTCGTACGTGTTTTGTCTTGCACAACGCGCAAACCGGTTTACGGCAAAGGCAGATGCAGAGAGGAGGCTCACGCGGAGGGGACCTGTCAGTCACCGGGCCTTAGATTATTTCTGGCGCTCTGCTACTATCAACCATAAAAACGCTGCAGGGGGGGGAAGGTCCGTTTCTTTGTTCATGGGTCTGTGCACCACTTCCAAAATAAATGTTTCAGTTAACGAAATTTAAACGAAGTTCACGAGAGGGGGGAGGGGGGGGGAGGAAAAAAATAACCCCCTTTATGTTTGAACCCTCTGTCACTCAAATCTGCCCAAAACGAAAATCAGGCGCATGTGGATAAAGAAGTAAATCAATATCCAACAAAATGTGCAATAGCCCAAACGTTGGCAGTGTTATAACATAGAGAGAGATGTGTGTGTGTGTGTGTGTGTGGGGGGGGGGGGTCCTATAGGCCTGAACCAGTGAGTTGATTAGGGTCGGGCAGTGAAAGCTGCTGCTGCTTTCTGTGCACACACAGAGTAAAGTCCTTTATCACGGGGAGGCATGGCGGTGCCCCCAGCTATTGCTTGCCCGGAGCGAAGAGCTGGGATGGCAAAAAAAAAAAGAAAGAAAGAAAAAAAAGGGGGAGTCTATCATCAAAGTTCATAATAACGCTGGGTTTGGCACAGCTGCGCAGTGACCCTTTTGTGATGGGACAGATAGCTCGCGAGATGAAATAGTGCTCTTCTTCGGTGTGAAATTATCATGTCTATTAATTCAGTCAGACAGACATCAACGCCCCCCCCCCACTCGCCCCCCACCCCTAGTGCTCTATAGTACCCCAGCCCAGCTCTCTTATTCCAGCTCCTATCCGTGGAAATATGCGATTTCCTAGCAAACGCTCCGTTTTACTGGAGTAATTTCTCATCGTTGATTCACAGAAAATAAGGCTGTGCGCGCGTGCACGTGCGCGCGTGTGGGGGGTTAGTTTTAAAGCACAGGGTGTCTGGGAGTAAGGGGCTATCTGTAACAAAACATACGAGGTGTCCCATCGTTGTCATTTTTGCGCTGGCAGGAGAAACATGATGAATCCATCACGGAAAAATAGACAATGTGTTTCACTTATCGAATGAAGACCCGCCCCCCAAAAAAACCTAGATTTGGAAGTGAAATGTACGAGTTTGTAACGTCCGAGTTCGATGGATCCTGCCCGTCTTGTCAGGCTGACAAAAACACTGTTTTGTGAACGAACTTTGAACATATGCACGTGCTGGCAATTAATTTTAATTCAAACGAAATGCCAATATTGTTAGGAGAGAGTCTGTGAGAGTATATTTCAAGGACTGCGTGTGTGCGTGTGTGTGTGTGTGTGTGTGTGTGTGTGTTATTTTTCTTCTTGCTATGATGATTTGGTGAGGATGATGATGATGATGGAGGTGGCGACGACGACAACGACGACGACGATGATGATGATGATGACAATGATGGTGATTAGTATTATCAGTAATATTATTTTTATCTTCGTCGTTGCCCTCGTCCTGACTGGCGCTCCTATATTGCTTCGGGGTTGGTGTGTAGGTCACACCAGCTTTAGGGGGCAAAACTGGCGAGTTTAGAATTTCTTACAGATCTTATTTGCAACTCCCCCCCCCCCACACACACACAATTGCTAAAATGGATGCTGTCATAATAAATCAGGCAAAGACAGGGAAATCAAAAGGCTTTGGTGTTAGATTTCTGGCTCCATGACGGGGATTTTCCTCTTCCTTGAACGAACAATATTTGGGATCTATTTTGCCGATCTGTAAAACAGGCGTTGGACAGGACTCAGGTGTTATAGGCCTATTCTAAAGTTACCCGAACACAGCATTGGTCATCAGACAACCCCCCCCCCCTCCCACCCACCCATACTATCCGCCTTTCCAAGAAGGGGGGGGGAGAAAAACGTAAACAAACATATGACAAAGAAAATAAATAAACCCCTTTTTTTTTTGGATGCTGCTGTGCTCGTGAGGCGTGAAGACGTTTGGTTAAACGCTCGCATCATTTGCAAGGTCTGAGTTTTGATGAAGGGAGAGAGACAGAGAGGGAGAGAGAGGGAGAGCGAGAGAGAGAGAGAGAGAGCGAGGTGCCTTTAAAAAAGAAAAAAAAGAAAAGAGTTGATTGAAATGGCGTGTGCCTGGCTGACGGGAGCCAGTGAGGGACAAAGCCCTGCGAAGCCATGGCCACTCGAGCAATTATTCCTCCACGCTGCATTTGGATTAGTGCAATGGAAAGAAGCATATGTTTGGCCTGGGGCGACACTCCCCCTGGCTGGCTCCAGAGAATGCAGGGAGAGAGAAAAGGAAAGAGAGAGAGAGAAGAGATGGAGGGGGGGGGGGTGTCCTAAACCTAGAATATAAACTGCATTAACCGAGAGAGGAAACATTAACACAGTTTTAATCCGCTCTTTTCATATATATTCGGGATACACAAACCCATGAAATTGGCAGACCTCGGTGCTTGATAGGTGACCGTGGGACGACAGCGATTTGTGATATGTGCTGTCACAGCACACCGGCATTATGCAGGCCTATACAGCGATGCCTGGCTCAAAGTGGATAAAAGAAACCGCGGATCAGGCAGCCGCCCCGTTTGGCTCCTCAATTGTCTCGCCGTAAAGTTAATGTTTTCCCTGCCTGCGTTCAAATCTCCTCAAATCGGATATTTATTTTATTTTATTTATTTATTTTTTTGCTTACAGGATTGTGAACTTTAGCAGAGGAATGAACTTTTTCATTATTTAAATCGCATTTCTTATGGTGGAGCAGGCAGTTGAAGACGCGTGTGCGCATGCGTGAATGTGCACGCGCACGCGGTCCCCCCCCCTCCCCGCGCAGACGTCAGCTACTAACCACCGGGTTTGTTCGGAGTAAGCCGTGTCGCGGTACTGAGCACCTCTGCGCGTTCAAGATCTCCTTTGTTTATTCAGAGTCACTTAATGTTTTCTAATCGATTTACGCAATGTCTCAAGTAATCAAGGACGATTGGATGAAGTCGTTGACCCCTTTTGGCTCCGGAGCCCCTGGTTTGCGCGGTGGGAAGGGCCCATAAGGGGTCAGTGGCAGACGAGGAGGAGGAGGAGGAGGAGGGGGGCGCCTATGACAGCTGATGTTAGACTTGGAGAGAGACAATTAGCCATTTTGCGCTTCACTGCAAACTTTTAAGTCCCATAATTCGATAGTACTAAAATCCCCGTATCAAATGTCACGGGGGAAGCCCGTTTTGTCGACCCACCATCATTATTATTATTATTTATTTATTTATTTATTTTGGAGTATGAATATGATATCCAACAGGGTCTTCACCGGACATGCGCTGCTTAAGACAGTTCGAGGTTTAGGTTTTGGTCCGTTTCAGCGCAGGGCCAGCTGTGAGACACCGTCTCCCTTGCGAAACATTTTGGCTCCGCGGTAACAAAACCCTTTCAGTCTCCAGCATCGCCATTCGTTATCTCCCGGTTTCAAAGCCAGTGGGACAACCGGACTCGGGTCTGATCCCGACCAAACTAGATAGATATTGCTCTTACGCACCCAATAAACCTCCGCGTGCTCCCAAGCAGCGCAGTGCCTGCAAGCGTTGCGGGGATGCAGCCTGCCGGGGTGGGGATGCTACAGGCTAATTAGGCCATGTGTGGTAAGAGGCCGAGTCCGACAGAAGTCACTCAGTTCACCAGCCAATGGCTCAGCAGCATCAGCTAGATAGTTCGAGACCACATAAACATGGCTGCCTGTTTCCTTTTCAACACCATGTGTCTCTCTGGAAGGCTTGACGGTGCAGCCTCTCAGTACTATCAAACTAAAAAAAAAAGAGAAAAAAGAAGGGGGGGTCTACTTTCCAAATTGTATGGATTGTTTTATTTCCCATATATATAACCTAGAATATGTGCTAACAACAGCCCCACTTATTAATTACTATAGGAGAATCAGCTGTAATTGGTTTAGTTGAGGCGAGCAGCAGTTATGGATTGAATTAACCAAATTCAGTTGGGTATTGC
>NC_079229.1:18142087-18163250 GCF_029633865.1 Lampris incognitus | reverse complement strand
AAAGAGAGAGAGATGGAAGTTTATTTCTATTAAATTTGTTCACTTGCTTTCAATGTCGCCTCAACATGCTACAAGAGGGCTGAATTGAAAATATCCCAGAGAGAGAGAGAGAGACAGAGAGAAAGAGAGAGAAACAGAGAGAAAAAATACCCCAAACTTCTGTTTTTTTTCTAAGAACCATAAAATCACATGAAGAACTAACCGAATATTCAAACCCACTAAAAACAGGAGGCACCAGATAAATAAAAAAAAAGAAGTTCCAACAGACGCACCATATTTACAATTCCCATTAAATTACACATAAATAAATATATACATACATGAACACTGATTCCCTTATATAACCGTGAATCGTGTTGAAATTCAAAAAAGTTCAAGTTGGTCGCGCGGAGAGTTTTGTTAAGAGTTCTTACAACTTGAGTCGTGACGTCACGGAGCTCCGTGGATTCTCTTTTTGTTTTTTTTGTTGTTTTTTTTTGTTGTTGTTTTTTTGGTTTTTTTTTCAAGTTTATTCACAATACTGATAAGAATGCATCCTCTCTTAGCTTCTTCTGTTTTGTTTTTTTGTTGTTTTGTTTTGTTTTTTTGTGTTGTTTTGTTGTGTTTTTTTGTCATACGGCTACAATCGTAAATTGGATTTCAGTCCGTTCGTTGCAGCTCGTAAAAAGAAGGGAGTACATAAAAAAAAAAAAAGAAAAGTCTTCTGGGCGAGACGAGACACCTTTTCCTCCTCGCCCCCGGGGCTGTTTCCTCTTTTTCGTTCTTTCTTTCTTTTTTGAATCGTATTTTCGATGGCGTTGGGTTGGGGGTGGGGGTGGGGGGTCTTGCGTCGTCTCCTACTGTGAATCCAAAGTGGAGTCGGTGATGTAAAAAAAAAAAAACCCGCCAAAATGCGCAAGACCGGGAAAAGTGGCACGTTTAAGTTGATCAACAGCGTCTGTAAGGTATTTATAATATTTATATTGGGTGGGGGGAGGGGGGGAGAGGAGTGGCTGCGGGCCTCAGCCGCGGGGCCTTGATTGGCAGGTGGTGGAGTCGCCTCACTTTCTGTGCTTCTCGTCTTTGTCTCCGCCTTTAGTGCCGCTATCTGAGTGACTGTTGGGGTTGTTGTTGAGGTACATTTTGTCCATGGCTTTGATAGCCTCGGTCAGATAGTTCTGGAGGGCTGTGATGGCCGCGCACATGGCCGGCGTCCCGAATCCGTGCGAAATGAGACTGAAATGGGTCAGACAGCTCTGGATCCCGGGTTCGAGAATGGGCTGGGGTCTGGAGTTCCCCAGCGGCGAGCGGTCCTGGGAAAGCAGGTCTGTGAACTCTTTGCAGATCTGCCTATAGAGAGGTGAAGACAACGTGCGGGTTAATTACCAAAAGCAGAATCTCAGAATGCGCTCAGCCGCCTCGCGGCACTTTTGCGTCGACAGAGAGGGGGGGAAAAAAGCCACGAGCTTCCGTCAACGGAGGCGCGCGAGTTAAAGTCCCCGGGTCCACGTGTCGTAAAGACCGACCGCTGGTTGGTTAGAAAGTCCGCCGTTAATAGCGCAGTGGGGGCATTTTGCGTCTCTTTGGCGAGTCAGTTCAGCAGTAACGCTTATAAGCGGTCTTCAGCAGACACAAACAGAGCGTGTCGCATGAGAGGCAGGTAACTGATCATGTGACAGAAATCACACAGCAAACAATATGAGCAAAGGCCCCGCCAGCCGACAGACAGCAGGCCACGCTGCAATGACATGATGATATAACGTTTGCATCACTTTCTTTAAGAAAGAAAGAAAATTAGGCGTCTAAATGAACTGCACATTTTATTTGTAACGCCGAACAACATTTGGGATTATGACATAAAAACAACGTGTAGATCCATCAACATTTGTGGATTGCAATGGAGAAATAAAAAAAAGAAGAAAAAAGGAGAGACAGAAATAAAGAGAATACAGGCCCATTGTTTTAACTTGCGCACGTCAACATATGTGATACTTTAGATTAACCTTGATTGTTTGCAATGACACTTTGGCCACATTAGCAAAATGATGATTGAATGTAATGAGAACATGAAATCAGTCTTGGCTGAATGTGTGTTTGGTCACATGGAAGCTGCGCGCGTTTCCAACGTGTGATTGCTGCGCGTGCGCGTGCGTGCCCGTGCGCGCGTGACGTCGTGCCATCACAGTAAAACAAATATATCAGCATTGACTTGGATTCACCTTTTTTGGGGGGGTGGGGGTGGGGGGGATTCAGTGAAATGTGATAACAGCACTTACTTCGTTGCCAATAGCATGTTTTTTCTTTGGACTTGTTCGTTTGGGTCGGAATGCTGACGGTTTACATATTCAGCTACTGCCTTGGCTGGAAACTCAGTCTCGCATACATAACCAAAGTCCCTGGCAAGGTGTACCGCTTCGCCTGAGAAAGAAAAAAAATGGTGTTGAATGTGTTTGTTTAAAATATATATATATATATATATATATATATATATATATATATATATATATATATATATATATATATATATACATACATATATACATAAATATATATACATACATACACACACACACATATATATATATACACACACACACACACACACACACACACACACACATATATATACACACACACACACACACACACACATATATATATATATATATTTAGGGCTCCCAGTTGGTGACATCTAACAAAGACCAATTAACAATTTTCTGCTCAGCACAGGATTGAAATGAATTAGATATTAGATGTATGGAGGGGAGGGGAGGGTACTTTTTGATTAATCCAATCAGACACCAAGCCGATAGCACCTGTATACCTTCCCAACAACAGACCACAACAACGATAATAAAAATTAAAAAAGGCCTGCAAGTTGTCAATACCTGTCAAGCCACATACGTCACACCGTGAGAACGGCCAAACATGGAGAGAGAAACAATACATGGATATGAAATATCAGTCGGAACGACCACGTCATCGATTACCAATGGCTGCCCGTTAGTCAAAGTCCAGCAGATCCGAGCTGCACCGGGAGGCAGACTGGCAGCACTACGTAAAACCCTGCTCCTCCTCGCCATAGGTCAGCTATGCGACTCACAGGTTCACTCCATCCGAGTCTGAGCTCGCTTTTCTTTTTGCTGATTTTTTTCAAGTCTTTGGTTTTAATTTCCTGAAACAGTTGGGTTTTTACTGCGGGGCTTCCTGCCCATAAGCCTGTGGTACTCCGGAAGAACGCATGCGCCAATTAGCATCAAAGCTGAAGTCCAGTAAACTCGTTTCCATAAAATGGAGCGGATCATAAACAATAACAGCACTTCAAAAAACAAAAAACAAAAAAACAAAAAAAAAACGTCGTGTCCTTTCGCTAAATAACCTGCCTCCACACCCCTCCCCCCTCCCCCCCCCCAGCCTCAAATACCACCACCCCTTATCACTAAGAAATCATACATTTCTTCGGGGCTCATTACAATACAGCACCAAATTTCAATGAAGCATAATGAATATTGCATTCAGTCCTCGTCTGCAATAATGATTAACAGGGACCAATGAACCGTCGCAGGCTTTCACCTTTTAAAACCCACGGAACACAAAATACCACCGCACTGAGTAACAAGGTTCAACTTTGCAAAGCAAAATGCATTTATCCAGTAGTGAAAAAAAAGTATGCATCGTTTGCACGGCACCATAATTGACTAATTTCTTCTCCAATAGTCTCGCAACATAGCTCCTCGATAGGTCAACGTCATGCTATTTGCATGCAACAATAACAACCACCAGACAATCTGCAAAATGTTAGGCTGTTAAGCGTACTGCACCACTTTACCTGAGACATTAGGCCAACGCGTACCATTATGATATTGGACATAACAATGTTAACCAATAGCAGATTAAATGCTCGTTCAGTGGGCCATTTTTTCCATGACGTGGAACAACTCAACACGTTCCAATAGAAGAACACTCAGTCGGCTCATTAATTTGATTTTAACAAAAATTCATTCAGTATTAACCTGGCCAGTCAAGTGTGGTAACGGCTTAAAACCAATGCCGCAAAGCCACTCGAATTATCAGTCCAATCCTTTCTCTCCAAACACAAATATCCTTCATGCATTATTACTCGCAAGGCAAAGTCACTCCAAATTAAACGGATGAGCGCTTATGCTGATTTCGAACGCTCCCAGCACGGGGGGGGTGGGGGTGTGTAGGGGGTGGGGGTGGGGTGGGGGGGACCCGTTCACAGGCACCTGCTATCGCGGGAACAGAAAGCGAAGTCGTGATTTCCAACGCGAATACCAACTTACCTTCCACCAGTGACGTCAGTAGGGTAACGTTCGCCGCCTTGCGTCGACCAGCTGGTAAATTCAACCCGATTTTATCCAATTTTTCCCTTAAGGACCTTCCTCCGTTCTTAGACTTGGCCCTGTGGTAACAAAAAAACAACAAAAACAAAAGAAAATTATACATTGTCGACTGCGTATAACAGTTATCCACCGGTTATCGACACGCAGGCTAATGCTAGCTAGACGAGCTATGGGTCTGAAGTAGAGGTCGCCCGCTGAACATGTTAACAGCAGACGCAATCTGTATAAACTCAGCCAATAAAAGACTACTTAGCAGGCGTTAAAGCTGTACCATAGCTGGATGCATGTCTGCAGCACTTTCCCAGACAGCGCACTGGAGACCAATGTATTTGGTGTAATGCGTTCAGCGGGCCCATCGTGCTGATCTTGAAACAGACTAGGCCTATATTAATTTGTGTGCTGCTACACATTCGGGAGAGAGAGAGAGAGAGAGAGAGAGAGAGAGAGAGAGAGAGAGAGAGAGAGAGAGAGAGAGAGAGGGTGGGGGGGTAAAGTGTGTGTGTGTGTGTATGTGTGAGTGGGAGAGAGAGAGAGAGAGAGAGAGAGAGAGAGAGAGAGAGAGAGAGAGAGAGAGAGAGAGAGAGAGAGAGAGAGAAATTCAGCGCGTGAAAGAAGTTAATATGGAATTTAACAGACCCCTCCTGCTTTAAATGCAGGAGCTAGGTGTCATGGTTGGTCGATTTTAATTATTCTTGGTACAGAGAGGAGAGAGAAAGACTGAGGAGAAACGAGAGTAGAGAGAAACGGAGCGGGTGGTGGTGGAGGGGGGTGGGGTGGGGGGGAGTGGTGTCTTGCTTTCTAGCCCGGCTCACCTTCTCAGCACCCCGCCTAGCAGTGAGGCATTGAGGCATTCGGGCGGCGAAAGGCGTCTCTGTACTTCCGCCACTGTGACCTTGTACTTTGATGTGGAGCTGAGCAGGGATAAGCGACCCGGAACCGAGCAGAACACTTCGTTGGGGTTTACCACGCCGCCGAAAAGACCGTCCTTATTTATGGGGATGGCGGATACGTTGTTGTTCTTGGATAAAGAGACTGGACCTAGCGAGGCAGAGAGGTTGGATGGGAGGGAATACGGGAGGTTAGAAGGAAACCGAGCTCAGGGAATTTCATGCAGTGCAGAGTCTTGAAGTAAACAAGAACTGGGATTTAGGCCCTCGATTATAGATGGTTCAACACCACAAGTGCACATAATCAGCCACATGATCAGACCAAAGGATAGGCCAAATGTATCACAAACGCCCTTTGCCTCATAATAATAATATTAATAATAATAATAATAATAATCTGTGTTCTGAAGTAGCAATAACCGGCCCATAATTACGCAGTCGAAATAGGCTAATTTTCATTCAACACCAGCTCAAACACATATCCACGCTGTGGGCATGATCCAAAGTTGGGTTTTATATACTATATCATGCAGCCTGCTTGTCCCAAACGTGTCCGTCATAAATGAAGGAAAAGCACCCAGAGCAACCAGCGGAGATTACGTCCACCTATTCTGACACATCCACAGCATCTAGCAACACGCCGCTGCCCGTGTGATTTCACACAGGGGGGGCCACACTTCGCTCTACACCGGGGTGGTGCGCAGTAACCGGAGACAAAGGGGACTATGCGCCTTTGGATAGATCACTTGTGACATTAATGGCTCAGGAGAGCCTAATAGAGACAATAGGAGTTAAACGAACTCTTGAGATTGCTAATATAAGAAGCCAATTATCATGTTGATGTGCAGAAAGAAAGAGCGAGCATCTCTACCCCGCGTGCATCTAATTTGACCTGACAAAAGGCTCGCGCGTTGCGCACGAACCTCAACCTGAGCACGGAAAAAAGGCCTCCCCAGTGTTGTAGCCAAAGCCATCAAATCCACGTTTAGTTTGCTTGTAGCGAATATGAGCCTATCTGCAAATAACAACCATAAAAGACACCGTTTGAAACATCGGCCCAGCCGTAATTAGTCCAACGCATTAACGATGACTCCCGTGATAATCGATAGGCTATCCTCTTGCAACGTTGCACGACATGTTAGCAACTTCCATTTTAGATTGTGACCGTGCAACGTGATTGCAGCTATTAGATCCACCAGTAGGCCTGAAGAGATAGTCTTAGGGCCTATGTGACGATGTACATTTGGCCATCCATACAATAGGGCCTACAAAAGCCCACCAGCTCTGCTAATCTATTGCGTCTCTGAAATGCTGACAGTAAATTCAATCATGGAAAAAGGTGCAGCCAGTTTGATGCACATGGAAACCATGTAATGAAAAATAGGCTACTGCGTGTTAGCCCCCATCGGATCAGTCAGGCATTACCGCATTGCATCGAGTTCTTTCAAGCAGAAGTGTGTGCGTGCATGCGTGTGCGTGCGTGTGTGTGTTTGTGCGAGTCTGTGCGTGTGTGTGTGTGTGTGTGTGTGCGTGCGTGTGTGCGTGAGTGTGGTGTGGTGTGGTGTGGTGTGGTGATGTCCAGATTGCAGAAGCTTGCATGATATCTCGGGAGGAAATTGCTTACCTTTTTTAATTACAGTCTGGTCTGGAATGTGAATTCCTTGATCCTCGACATGCTATGACACAAACGCAAGAAATGCACAATTTTAGCACGACAAAAACGGGAGAGAAATAGTCTTGCTCCATACGTGAAACGCGCACGAGCACGTCATGCGCGAGCCAACCTGGAACAATTAGCGCTCACAATTATCCAACATGGAGACTCTCAAGGCCTGTTACGCTATTATGTTTCGTCAACGTTTCCAGCAACTTCCTCCGGCGGGTTTAGCACATCACATCACACTCGGCAAGTGACATACACAGACTTAAATAATGAAGCTGTGTCGCCCCATAATCTTGACCTAATTTCGCCTTCAGATCGGCTGCGGCGCTCACACGGAAAACCACTAATCTAGATTGGGAGAGTAATTACGGCAGCGACGCCTATTAAAGGCCTATGAACTAATTAGAGAATTATTTGGTGTTTGTTTCTGATTAAAAGAAAAAAACTGCAGAGAATACTTCCGGTGAAACAGGGGGGATTACGGAAATTTTGGGGGGGGGGATTCGTACGGCGACGCACGCGCTTAAATGGCGTCTTGAAATAAGCGTACTATTCACACGACGCGCCGTATTCATTTCGTTATAGACCTTAAAAAAATAAAATCAAATTCATCCAGCAGCTATGAAGAGGACAAAACTGAAATGTGTAAAGGAGAGAGAAGATGATTTCTGTCGACACACAACGAGTTTACCTCGCAATAACCGGCGGGTTTAAATTGGTTTAACAAAATCTCCACTGTTGATAGTAATGACTGCCGATGTACACGCTCGTCTGCTCCATAGACAACAGTAGAAATATTTTTTTACTCATATATTCGATTCATTTTTTAAATTATATCAAGATGTTCAGCACTGCGTTCTGTTGAAACCCATTTTCGTTTTTATTTCTATCCTGCTATTGTTATTATCATTTATATCTATAACCCACTATTTTCAATAAAATACAAGGCCTAATTATTAATTAAACTAAAAAAAATAACCATAATATTAATAATTATATTATAATAATAATAGTAATCACAACAACAACAATAATAATAATAATAAAGAGAAGATGAAGAAAAATATTTGCTAATACGATATCAATCGTGATCGCAGTAGGAAAAAAAACCCCATAAATACTGGCTTGAATTACACAAAAATAAATAAATAAATGGGGGGGGGACCTGCACGAGTTCAATTGCTACTTCAGCACCAAAAATGCGGATTTTGATACGCGTGCCTTACCTGCACGTCCTCCAGAGAATGAGGTATTCCATGGATAGGGATAGAGTCTGACAGTCCCGTGTCGAGTCCGTGGCCGGAAGGGAGGAGCACCTCCCGGCGGTACTCCCTGCACAGTTGGTGGGGCAGGCCACGGTGCTGGTGCAGCAGGCTGCTCTCCTGGCTCTGCCGCTGGCCCGGCCAGCCCGGGTGCTGCGGCTGTGGCGGCTGCGCGTGCAGGGAATTGAGAGAGTACGGGTCGTTGACGTGCGAATAAGGGTCCTGAGACTGGGGGTAGATGGGCTGGTAAGGCGGCGGGAAATACGGAGGCTGGAAGTCTGAGTTGGGAGTGTGGGAGAGCGGCGGGGCGCTCGTGTACGGACTCTGGCCCACGCCGCCCAGCTGAGGTAGCCTTGCTGTCCCGTTGCTGGTGCCGTCATGACGATCCTGCGAGGGAAAGGACACGGGGGAGGTGGGGGGGGGGAGGGAGAGAGGAACACGTTAGATGAGGGAGAACCGCTTCGAAAGGAGATTTTGCTCTCTTCGGTCCGATCTACACCTGGGCATTCACCCAGTACGTCAAGTATGGAGAGCAGGCTTTATCAAATTAAAACAATTATCTCCTCAACGGATCATCAACAATAATGACAGCAATAGTCGTTATTGGTGTGTAATAATCATACAAATGACCTTATAGTTCGCAGATGTGACAAAGCCATCAAAATTTCAAAGTAAGCAATGTGCTATGAAAACCCCAGCCCTGAAACAGCCCTGAAACATGTACTGAGTCGTGCATTGATTCCTCCTGTTCTCGAGCAGGCCCGCTGTCGGTCTGCATTCAGTCTTGCACGGAGAAACCTTTTTTTTCAACGAAAAAGGCTGTAGCGTACACCTACTTATAGCAAACACAATCTCGCTCGGACACAGAGAAGAAGAAATAAAAAAGCCCTGCAAACTCACCATCGCGGAAAAACTGTGCACCAACATCTCTACGCCTTTTCTCTCGAGCGACTCAAAGGAGAAATTCAGTTCGGGAAACGTTGCGAACACAACGGGAATTTTACGAGCAAACCCACAAAAAAAAACACAAAAAAAAAACAAAAAAAAAAGAAGAAGATGAAGAAGAAGCCCCCCAGAAAAGGACTCTACTGCAGGATGACGGTGCCCAGCGGTCAGACGTGCGCCACGGCGGGACGATAATCCATCAGAATCTGGTTAGAGATCCAGCGCCCTTCATCTGAGTCTAACGTGCAGATGTGTGCTCGCGGATCTGGGTCGAAAGTTTTGTCGGTATCCCCCTCTCTCTTCTCCCCCCCGGTCTCCCCGGCTCTTATCACGCTGCTGCCGTCCCCTCGCCCGAGCTCATAGTAGCGAAGAGCCGCCCGCTTCTTCCCGTCGACTCCTAATAGAAGATATTCATGACCATTAATATTACACGAACACTTAATAAGGAGAGAATGGTCGGAAATCGAGCGTGAAGCGAGGAGGCAACTCAAGGCAGGGTCTGCACTAAATGACGTCCATTGAAAGAAGAATCAGTATATCTAATCAGTGATGGGGAGAGAGAGAGAGCGAGAGAGAGGGAGGGAGGGAGAGAGAGAGAGAGAGAGAGAGAGAGAGAGAGAGAGTGAGGAGGGAGTAGAGAGAGGGAGACAAAAAGAGAGACATTCTCTCGCGTCTGACGAATCAGAGCGAGAGAGGGGGGGGCATTTTAAAAGGTTTGAGGGCAATGCGAAAAGTGAAAGAAAGACTCGGAATGAAGGGAGGACCACAGAGCGAGAGAGAGAGGGGGAGAGAGAGAGAGGGAGAGAGAGGGGGGAAGAAGACATGGAAGGAAACAATGTGCACCTCTGAATTGTGTGAAAATCCAGCAAACGCTGAGGGCATCTCGGCTGGCACATTTTTACTGTTGAGAGGGTGGCTGTCTGTTCGCCCTGTCCCTTTGTTTTTAACTTGAGATCCTGACGTCTCGCCTTCCTTCACCGCGGCCCTCTCTCTCCCTCTCTCTCCCCCCTCTCTCTCTCCCCCCTCTATCTCTCCCCTCTCTCCGCTGAAGTTAATCCACGCTCGTTTTTTTTTGTTTTGTTTTGTTTTTTTTTTTGTTTTTTATTCGACTTGAAAAACCGAGACACGCCAGCCAGCAAACTTTGACTCGGAAAGGGAGAATTTAAAAAAAAAAGAAAACAATCCAAAAGTTGGTGCACGGGATCGGCAGCTTCGACGGAGACGTCCCCCCTCGCCCCTCTACCGTAAACCTATATATCATCACACCCGCCGGACGGTTTGGCTCTTTTTTTTTTTTTACGACAACGACCGTCGAAATAGATGGCGCCCAAAACCAGATATGCAGAATCTGATTTTTTCTCTTTTTTTCTTTTTTTCGATCGCAAATGTGGCTTTGCGCTGATGGCGGCGGCGGCGGCGGCCAGAGCGGCCAGAGCGGCGGCGGCGGCTCTATAAAGCTTCCGGCGCGGTGTTGTTGGTCTTCCTGCTGCTCCTGCTGGCGTCCCTCTCGTCTCCAGACGCCGCTGGAAAACACGTTCAACCGGCTTCTCCACTCCTGAATAATAAACCCCTCATTATCGCTGCCCAACTTTCTGTCTATGTGCCGCACCGCACCAGACCAGAGGCTCCGCGCACACGCGCACACACACGCGCGCACACACGCGCACACACGCACACACACACACACACACACGCAGCTACTGTAGTCACCCAAAACACTCTGTAATAGCAGAGGCACGAGCACTTGTGTGCAAATAACGTCGTATTCCCCCCCCCCAGAATTTAATTCAATACACACTTAACACAACACAGGTAAATTATATTTGTTTGAGCGTTAAATTCACACGATTTGTAAAATATTTGGATTCTGTCACATAAAATTTATTTTTTGTTTTTTTCCCCCCCACAATATTTTTTTCTTTGCCCTGCAAAAAAAGAAAGAAAAAGAAATATCTGCCTCCACACTGGTGTCACTTTATTCACGCGAATATTTGTTTTTAATAGATGTAATAATAATAAAAATAGTAGTAGTAGTAGTAATAATGATAATAATAATAATAATAATAGTCCCAATAATAGTATCGAAATTAAGCTTTTTGAACTAAAGCAGCTATAATCCATGAGAGAACTGCATCCATCTTTTATTTCTCCAGCACAATTAAGAGTGTATCTACTCCCCCCCCCAAAAAAACTGTCAAAACAACGACTTCTGCAGAAAAAAAATACTAATAATAAAACACTTCCTTCTTACGTATTTTTGAAAAAAATTAAATTAAATTAAAAAACGGGGTCCCTTACCTCGCATTCTTCATATTTAATGTTATCAGTTAATTTCCAGAGCATTTTCATGGATTGCTGGGGCGGACGCTGAGCAGTAGGTACAGGTGTAGGTACAGGTATAGGTGTAGGTATAGCAGGTATAGTAGGTATATAAATCTCCTCAGCCCTTGTTTCCCAGGCAGTGGTGAGTTGTGCTCCCCGCTCAGGAAAACTATTTTGATTGAAGCTGTGGCGGGATTTCGGTCTGTCTCGCGCTCTGAGGTCTCCCTCTAATGGTGGAAGTGAAAGGCTCCACTGTAATAACGCCGGCATAGGGGCCTCATTAGCATATCAACAGCCGTTTGATTCCCCCATCTGCTCACAACACCAATGGACAGCACACAGGTAAAAAAAAAAAAACTAAAAAAAAACTAACGCAGCAAGACACTATTAATATTAATATTATTAATATTATTATTACTATGCAAGCAGGGTAAAATCTTTTCTTCTTTTTTTTTTAACCCCACGTCGCTCTTATACTAGCACAGGCTCAGCTGAAGCGAAGCACAACGCCAGCGTGTTATTCTGGGTGATGGTTGAAGGCGCTATTGACGCTGACGTGATGAGCTAGTCACCCGCCGTGCTGACCTGGAAAGCGGCGCGGACGGAGCACGGCTCCCAGTCCGGGTCAGGGAGTGACGGAGCACGGCTCCCCAGTCCGGGTCAGGGAGTGACGGAGCACGGCTCCCAGTCCGGGTCAGGGAGTGACGGAGCACGGCTCCCCAGTCCGTGTCAGTCCGTGTCAGGCAGTTCAGCGCCGCCGCTGCTGACGAGTCGCAACGTTCTCACACTTTGATGGGAAGACAGAAGAGCTCGTGCCTCGCTATGCAAATAACTCCTCGTCTTCCACTTTCGCGGGCTCCCTGTCGCATAATGTGTCATTTTCTTCTTCTTCTTCTTTTTCTTCTTCTTCTTCTTCTTCTCCTAAGATGTTTTTTTAATCCCATTGAGAGCGGAGACGCGGAGGGTCTATTCTTTCAGTGTTATGCTAAAGAGGTGACCAGTTTCTAAGCGGCTATAGCTACACTTCCATTGAGTGCTATGGCCGTAATAAGGCGCAGGTTTGGGGGGGAATGTAAATGATTAACACAACAACATGGGCTTGTTTCATGTGAATGACTGTCTTTGGGAGCCCCGGCTCAGCCCCGTCGCCGGCCGGCCGAGCCGAGCCGTCACCGCAGCAGGTTGGGGAGGGGGTCAACAGGCAGGTCAGTAGCTCTTTAACGAGGCGTTGGTCTCTCTCGTCTAAACCTGGATTACCATTTTTGGTGGGGTACCTTTACCACCAGTTGTCATGAATGAGAGAGAACCAATGAAACTCGCTCACAATGACAGCCTACAGAAGTATCTATAATGGGACCTCGACTGGCTGGTCTCTGAGCTGGTTTGGACGCTGGCGTTGTCTTCTTCTTCTTCTTCCTCTTCTTCTTCTTCTTCTTCTTCTTCTTCTTTTTTTTTTTTAACAGGGGTGAAACCTAAATATTTGATTTCAGCGAGGACATCGGTTCAACAATAAAATCTTCAACACATGTTTACACACAAGGGTATATTTTTTTTTAATCATCCTAGAAAATTCCTTGTCAGTCCGGGGATTTACAATTGGCTTTATGTTCGTGTGACATGCTAAATTAAATTAACACAATGCTGAGTTTTAAACGCATCGCTATCAAAAAGTTCAGCATTTTACATGGCACATAAAGAGATGCTGATGTTAAGTTTTGCCTCCATTATTGGGTATAAAAGAGACCGTGATTTGAGTAAAATTCAGAGTACAAACCCCTTTAATGTTATCTAAAAGCACCATGGACTCCATCAAATCGCTTGTAACGTGCAACAAACCACTAAGTTAATCAGGGTTAAAAAAGAAAACACGAGGGAATTGCCAAATTAGACCCGTCAAAACGGCCCCTCCAAATACAGTCTGTTTGTTATGTCTTGTCTAATAATATTCTGTAGACTACCTGGGAGAGCATAACCAGAGCCCCGTGCTGGGAGCTCCTGTGGCCCTGCCAAGTCTTATGCCGCAGCCCAACACATCGACACGTATATCTGTTTTAAGAAGCAGCACGTACCTGCCATTCCCCCATTTTGCCCATAATTGACATTTTTTTTGGGGGGGGAGGAGGAGGGGGGGGTGTCTTCTGCTTGCCTTTGGCTTTGGTTGATCGAGCGCCGTGTTATCTCATTGAGCCTTCGGTCACAGAGTCAGACTCAACTTTTACCTGGACGAGATCGGTTCACCTGGCCATAAGAACAGCGTGAGCTACCTGTGCACGCATGCGCGCTGCGCCGGCTGTTGGTGAGGCAAGAAACTTTACCCGGACAAAACGAAATAGGCCCGTGTGTCTGACAGAGAGTTAGGAAAGCCGTCTGTGCTGCGGTAAAAACAGACTAAAGTCAGTTATATTTCTATTAAAAGAAAATATGAATCTCTATGAAATATATTGATTTAGGATGGGATCGCAAATCTTTTTTTTACACCTATATCATTAGCCATAAACAAACCTGAAGAAAAAAAATGTTTCAGTTGCAAGACAATTCACCTTTCCTTCCCATCGTCTCTTCTTTATTGTCTTCTCTTAGTGGGAAACATGAATTTCCACTGAAAACGAAGCCGTGTCAAATTAAAAAAAACTTGAAGGTTAACTGCCAACACCATCGCTTTCATACAAAAGGCTGCCCTGTGTATTGTGAGGGTCATTATTTATTTATCCACTGTTTATTTCTAATACATACTTATGTAGACCCCTCGGGCCAAGAGTGAATGAGCTCGGATCACACACACACACTCACGCACGCACGCGCACAGCAACACGTGCGCGCACTTAGGTGATAATGGTCACCGAATTAGCCCAAACGCGCCCCCCCCCCCAAGTTGGCACTCGTAAATTCACCGTATAAATCGATTGTTGCATTGCCCCGCATTCTCCACGAGAGCTAAAGCAGACAGATAGTGTTCTCCAAGTGCACCCTTTAAATTACATCTGCAGTATTATCTAATGCATGTATGGTGGAGGCTTTGGACCAACTGTCCCCTTTTAATCCCCCTAAAATGTTACCAAAGATTTTCATTTATTTAGTTATTTAGCAACGCGTAGGCTAGCTGCATACGTCCACAGGAGATCTATGGTTATTGTGTGCTGGTGCTACTTTGAATGAAATATTTAAAACAAGCCTTCATGTTTGGCTTCAAAGCGACCATACAATCAATATTAACTGCACAATACCTGCAGCCACAAAGACCTTATATATATATATATATGGAAATGCGCGTGCGTGTCCGTGCGAATTTGTGTGTGTGCGTGTGTGTGGGGGGGGGGCGTCGTGGACTAAAGTGTGAAAGTTACGCAGAGGAGGTGCAGAGGGTGAACGGCTGAATTGGGTGTCATAACGCCTGGATCACAGCTGAGTAGCCTACCTGTTTGTCTTGGGCTCGTGCTCGCACTGTGGCATGAGGCCTCGGGCGTAATTCTGCAACGCTTCATAAGCACTGGCTCCGACTCCTCCTTAAGCAATTTGTTATTCTATTATTATTAGTAGTATCATTATATAGAGCAGATAAGATAAATAGTTTGATTGTCATTGTGATTATTGTTATTATTAACTTATTAATGTTGTTTGTGTCGTATGTTGCCACTTTCATTGTTACCATTTGTGGAGAAATAATCAAATTATTATTATTACTGTCGAAATGAGAACCCAGCCCCCAAAAAAGAAAGACAGAATAATGTTCAAAATGATGCCACAAACTGTGGTTCGTGCATGATTTGTATTTGAAGGAAACTTTCCAGAAAGATTTTGCCACTCATTTTATTGCAAAGAATCAACTTTAAAGATCATTGGTTGGAATGGGGGGCGTTGGGACCTACATTCAAACACAAGTTGGGTGGTTGATAAGCCACCGATAAATCCGTCACATCTTCTTGGAGGTATTATGCTATAAAGATGATATATACCTTTTAAAAAAAAAACACCCAAGCAGGTTGTGCCTGGAAAGGTTTTGGGCCCATTGCATCCAAGTTCACATTCTGTCAAACACTACGACCCAAGGAGGCTAATCTGTACTTCAGCGCCATCCTGCTCCAGGAGAAGAGAGGACATGCATTACCGATGCATAGCCAATGATAATAATAATAATATTAATCTATATATCCCATGTAATTGAAAGCAAATGAGAATGTATGTACAAACAGAATTCCAGGGCATGAAAGTACCAATTCGGTGCCAGCCAGAGAAACAGGTGGTCAACATAAGCCAACTTGGGCTGAAATATGATATGTGTTCACGGGCTACAGTCCATACAAATGCCAGGACTCTTGATGCCCCTGGACCGAATCCAAACTGTACGCCACCCGTAGTATTTGGACTTGCTCAAGATGAAAACTTTGATCGCCCTACAAAGTGCAGCCTCGTCCATATTAAAGACTGGACCCGGTGCGGCTCCACTGTTGAAACCCCACATTCCAGCGCTAGCGGGGGCATACTGTGTTCTTTATAAGGCCTTTGAACACGCCGTTTATGCATACAAAGGAAAAATGTGTAAAAGATGGTAGTAGGAGTTTGAAACGTCAGACGATATAGCCCGCAGACACCGAACGCTTCCGCTCTGGGTCGAGCCTTATTCTGATCCTGTGCTGCCATCTTGTGGTAGCTGCGGTGTACTGATCTCCGCAACTTTCAATCTCGGTCATATAAATAAATGTGTGGGGCAAGTTTGCGCATACAAGGAATTTGAATCGGTGGGCTGTTCACAGAGGTCACGTTAAACATAACGGAACGCCAGTATAATCGAGGCAGCATATTAAACCGATATCGGTAAAAATTAGGAAAATCTATTATTTTGGGGTTCACCGGAAATGGCACCATACAGTTCGCGCTGTTGGTGTTTTAACAAGCCAAACGTTCAATGCACGACCTACCTGCCATAGTAATACTAAGTACTTGCTCTTATGTCGAACGGATTCAAGGGCGGTTAGTATCCTTAAAACTGCAGTTCCATTGCTGGGCACAGAGTAAAAAATATGTAATCATATGAGACCAGGTAGGGCTATTAATATCTATATTAAAACTTTCCATAATGGGACAAGGTAGGTCTGGACAGGCCTGATTCTGTTTTAACAAGATTAATATAGGTCTGCCATTTTGTTTGCAGTCTAAGTCCATTGCCTGCGTTTGTGTGCAGTAAACATGGAATAACTTCTAGTGCTCTGCTCGTTTCGGTTGTTGACATGTCAAATCACGGAAGGAGTCAAACTGTAGGAGTATTTGAGTTTTTAGTTTTTTAATGAAGATATCTTTTCACAGATATCTCGGTGCCTTTGAGATCAATGCAACAGCTATCTCTAGATATCTTATTTTGATTCAGTGCGTTTAACCACTGGCTTGGGGTATAGCAAAATGCACACGTAAAGTACACCCCCTGCTAAGATCTGGGGCAGTGGGTGAACTGCTATACTCTTTAAGACGTGGCGTCTAATGGTAATTACTACGCCAACCGTTTTCCTTTAATTGGCAACCCTTCTACCAGAGTGCTTGAACTAACCTGTAAAATACACGGGAGTAGTGCAGCACAACACAAAACCTGCAGGCATAAAAGTCGTCGTGGATGTCAAGGTACATCGAAGATGACCCCCCCCCCAAAAAAAGAAAAAGAAAAGAAAACTACATTTCCCGTCGGGCATTTCGCCGAGCACGTTTCCGTCAGCCTGTGTACCAATAATATGTGTTCGGTGTAGCACAAGCGCTGTCTAGCGAAGGACAAACCAAAGGGAAAAGGTTGTATGCAGCTTCTTTCCCCCCTCTCATCCTAATACCGTAATATTTGAGATTTGTATTAGCTGTTATTTTCTCAAAAACCAACGGTGTACCAATAGCCTCAAGATAAGCTGCTTGCTTACCAATACCATCTGTTGTAAATACTGTAATGTTAGGCTACCTTGTTTATTAATGCCAGGGCTTCGTAGTCTCGCTTATCTCTCGTACCAGAAAGACACCCCGCCTTTCTAAAACTGCAAAGCAACGAATATTTTCTCCCCCCCCCCCCCCCACCATCTTCAACAACTGATGTTTAACATTCCACTTAGACGAAGTTATTCCGTTTTACGATGTTTCCAAACGTCTTGATCGCTCAGTTGGTGCTCTGTAACAGTTCTCCGGCGTTGGCGCAGTCGGGTGGTCTTTTTGCAGCAGTACGCATGCGTCAAACCGAGCCGAGCGTTATGTGAAGCTTTATTCTGTGTTTATATGAACGTTCATCTCAACTGTGTTTTACTCCTTGCTTTTTTTTTTTGGCAGGTGTCAAACATGTCCGTGGACTGGGTGGGTTATGGGTACGCAGCCCTCGTTGCATCTGGAGGAGTCGTCGGTTACGTCAAAGCAGGTATGCTTTTTTATTTTATTTTATTATTTATTTACTTATTTAACCACAATACCAGTCAACCACGTCTTTCATTTGTTGACTAGTGCTGAAATAATGAGTCGATCACACAATCGGTTTCTCAACAGAAAACGGATCGATAATAATAGCACAGGTAACCAATTAATAATTTTAGCCATTTGTCAAGGAAAAATACCCAACCTTTGCTGGGTACAGCTGTACAAATGCTTATACTTCCATTGAATAAACATATAAGGGCTTGTTCGGCTTCTGGTCAAACTAAGTGAACAGTTTTGAGACGTCACTTTGGGCTCTGGGAACTTGTGTTGGGCATTTGTCATTTTATAGACTACATGATTAATTGATGAATTGAAAAAAAATAATGGATTAATTGATCATTAAAAGTCATTAGTTGCAGCTCTTATGCCGGCATGGGTCAAGTCTCACATCTGTGCTTCGATGAAGTTCACAAGTCATTTTACATTGTTAAATTGTAAGAGCGTGTGTGTCTGGTTTCTTTCAGGCAGTGTTCCCTCCTTGGCTGCGGGTCTACTTTTTGGTGGCCTAGCTGGCTTTGGCGCCTACCAGATCTCAAATGACCCCACGAACATTTGGGTATCCTTCGGTATGTGACCCAGGAATGTTTTGGTGTGTTGCATGTGGGTAAAGGTAGGACTATTTGTGACAAGCCAAGGGTGACAGGATTTAATTACCTTTACAGTAACTTTTAACAGTGATGTTTTCAGAAAAGCATTGGTTTATGTATTTTACCATTGAAATACACTATTCTCTATCACTTACAGTTCAGTTTGATACTGTCTGATGTGGGCTATACTATGACTTTATGTAATGAAGATTCATTTCAGCCCTAAAAAAAGTGGGTATAGTTTTCAAATTAAAAGGGAGGTAAACATTGTTCCAAGCATTTAACCTCAACTGTACCACTGAATTGTAAACAGTTTACTGTAAACTGGATTACGAAAGGTAATTTTCAGTCTTGCATTTTCCCAGCTACATCAGGAGCTCTAGCAGGCATCATGGGAAAAAGATTTTATGGATCCAGGAAGTTCATGCCAGCTGGCTTAGTGGCTGGAGCAAGGTAACAAGCTCATATCCATTTTCATTTCAAAATGTTCTTTTTTTACATGCAGCCGATTTCTGGCAATAGCTAATATCACGGGTGAGATCACGTTTACGGTTGGTGTTTACATATAGTCTCATTCAGATATTCTCACATCTCTGAATATTATAAAACAGTACCCTGTAAAGTGAATTCACACAACAGAGACCAACTGAATAGAGTGACATTTATGTGCATCAGTGTTTTAGCTAGTGCTGGTAGTGATGTTACAGGGTTTCCAGTTTGAAGATATACATCCCTGGTGAGTATAAATGAGAACTGGTATTTGCTGAGTGCTGTGTCTTCACACACTCACTGCATAAGTCCAATCGACTGATAGTCATGGTGGCCAAACATATCCATAGATCACAGTGATGCTAACACTGTTAGACACGCTCATACTCTTATACTAAGCTTGGTCTCTGATGTCAGTGTTAGGTGGAGCACTTAAAGCAATTTTGCTTTCTGTGAGTCTTAAGTCCTAATGTTATCTCTTTGTTCCAGTCTTCTGATGCTAGGGAAGCTTGGTGTAGCCATGCTCCAGAAACCCCAGGAGTCTTGAAGAAATGACGATTCATTGTAATCCATGATGACCCATATCAAATCCCATCATCTCATGTGGATCCCATCTTCTCACTATTACAGGGCAAAGCGTGTCAGTTATTGTTGAACATTGATGTCATTTTGTAAAGAGAAATGTATTATGAAGAGTGAAATAATATTATTTATGTATTAAGAAGGGTTGTCTTGTCTTTTTTTCTTGCTATAAATTAGCCAGACGAAACACGGAAAATTTCATAAAATCTTTACAAAATGTTCTGTTTAATTTGCTTGAGCTTGTCTCACAACAGCTTGTCTCACAAGATACAATATAGTTTGGAAATTATTCTCAATTGCATTATACAGAAGTTTTCATGCCTTAAAAAGGGTGAATAAAATGAAGGGCGAAATGGTAAAATGAAGGGACCATAAATGAGCAATTTTCTTCTTAAATTTGTCATAGTAAAACAATAACAAAATGTGGCAAATAAAAACTATAGTAAAAAAGATCTAATCTTACTTGAAACCTTTGAATAACTAGTCACCACAACACTAGAATTTGCTCCCTGCAGGGATACTACTGGATTGTCATAAACTGCATGTCAGTCTAGATTTAGCATCCTTTGTAGACCACCACCTCATTTCTGAGTGACTGGAATGACTTAATGCATATATATGGTAGCTCTTACATACGTAACAGTTGCTCACATCACAAAAAGATGCCAGCGTGTGAGGACGTCAAGAACGGCATGTGCTGCTGAACTTCAATAAGCATGCAGCAGATGTGCGATTACAATGGCAGCCATGCACGCATCCTTACTATGCACATACTGTGATTCCAACTTGGGACAAAATTAAATTATAAAGCATCCTTGATTCCCAGCAGACATGATAGAGTACATACCCTGTGAATAGAAAACAGGGAAGGACACTGATACTTAAACACCAGCATTTTCCCTATGCGGGACAGTAACTTCATTGTTGCCTTAATTCAACCAAAACTATGTAAACTTGCTTCTGTATTCAAGCTGAAAATGGCTGAACCATCTGACTTTAGAATTAACTCCCCAAACAAATGTAATCTATTGGAGGTAATACATTTGATACATAGGTTTACGTCAATCTAGTTGGTCCTGGCTCACCAAAAGATGCTCTTCTTTTTACAGTACTTGCTGCAGCCAGGGAAGGTGCATTAGTACCTCCATGAACTACCTGCCAGTTGTGTTCATTTTTGAGTTGTGACCACAATAAAACTTAGTTCTCTGTTGGAAACTAATACAGGCAACACACTTGGAACAGATTAACACCAAAACTTGATTTAACAGAATTTTTTGCAAATTTCAGTTGAATGTATTAGACCCCATTGTTCAGGTTTAGGCATTTTTTTCCTGAGATGCATACAGTTAGGAAGCACATCTCAGAGAGCAACTGGGTTTGCGTTGTTTCCTGATGGAGCTACCGATTGCCGCCGTATTTGGATGTCCAGTCCACCCTGCCATGGACTGGTTGTACAGCGGGAGCCCGGGTCAGGAGGTTTCCGGAGGTCTTCCCCAGGGCTGAGAAACTGGTCCCCTTCATTTTAGTCACATCTGCCCTCCTCTTCCAGCCCTCATAGTCTGAAAGAAAAATATCAGTCATTATACCGAGTCATTTGTATATCTATCTCTCTATCTAAAAAGCTTGCCATCTAGCTATCTAAAGTGATGTG
>NC_079229.1:18099587-18137087 GCF_029633865.1 Lampris incognitus | reverse complement strand
ACTAGCTCGCTCGACCAACACTGCTCTCTGTCGCTGCCTGATCTAAGTCAACCATAGTTGTGAGTTGATCGGGCAGTGACAGTGTATGAGTCTTGAAATTAAATGAGAAATCAATCGTATTTCACAAGTCAGCAAATCATTCACTGCTGATCTCAGCACAGGAGAACTGGAGGAACACTGGGTGAACCAAAAATAATAACCTCTGTCTTTATTTTCATAATATAATAAAGCTGGGTAAACCGTGGGTAAAAACAAAGCTTGTGACATTGAACTTACACTTGAAATTATATAGATTTTGAAATTACATAGCCTCGACTATGGAATGCCCTGTGATCTCCCACCCACTCCATGACATGCTGGTTGGGCACAGGAGTACTTTTAATAATAGACTCATTCTGCCGAAAAGCACCACAGAGCGCCACAGGAGGTCATTCCTGCCTGTGGCCATCAAACTTTACAACTCCTCCTTCAAACTCAGACTGACAGACACTCTGAGTTAATGGTCATTGGACTGGCCCTGTCAGGTGTTGTTTGTGCTGCTTGTTGTGTGCTGCAGTAGTGCAGTATAGATAAGGTGTTATGTGCACCATGCTTGTTGATATATTTTGTTCTTATTTCTATCTCTCATTTATCTTTTATTTTTGTTTGTTTCTGTTTCTATTTTCTTATTTTGTATCTTGTTAGTTTTTAGTTATTAGAGCGTGAGTGTTGGTAATAGAACTCAATTTCCCCTTGGGGATAAATAAAGTATTCTGATTCTGATTCTGATGATGGCCTGGCGGCCTGTCCAGAGTGTCTCCCCGCCTGCTGCCCAATGACTGCTGGGATAGGCTCCAGCATTCCCGCAACGCTGAGAGCAGGATAAGCGGTTTGGATAATGGATGGATGGCTGGATGGGTAAACCGTTTACAATTGTGCATGAGCAACTCACATCTACGATTGACTCAGATCAGGCAGCGACATGATCAAAGGTTATTAAAGAATTTTGATACGAAAGTTACAAAGCAACAACTTCCTCTAGATTACAATCAAAACAGGAAGTGTTGTATATTCTTCTCGCTGCCTGAGCTGAGTCAACTGTAGACATGTCAGGCATGCACAAGCGTAAACGGTTTATGCAGCTTTATTATATTATGGAAATAAAGACAGGGTTAGGGTCAGACCAAAATTGTCGCATAGCAAAGCTTTTCTTTTTGGAAAGTGCAAGTTCATATTAGACTTGGTTGCATTCGTGCGAGGGTCCACCTAGGAGGCTGCACAGCCACAGACTGCAGGCAAAACATTTTTATTAGATAGATTTTATAGTTTGAGTGCTGCATATTAACTTTTTCTTCCATATTTTCCATTCAATCGACTTTGGCGATGTGCAAAAGTCTTATAATGGCAAGAAATACACTTTTCTTCTGTCCATGTGTGTGTATCTGTCCACTGCTAATCTCTCATACTGCTGGGCCTGTCAGCCTAATAATTTTGGTGCACAGTTATGATTGTATGATCAAGGACCTCGCTTGGTTGTGGTGATTCACCGTGACCTTCGAAAAACCTGTTTCATACCACAACTGAGTGCTAACTCCTCAGCTAGTTTTTCGCCGAGTCTAAGCACTGGAGAAGGGAAGACACGCCTGGCGGGGATCTACACTCTACCGGATCCACTTTTCTAGCATTCTGTATTGCTTCAAGCAACTTCAGCAGAAAGGTAAGTGTTTCAAAAGCAGGGGCCACAAAACAACCAGAGGCGTATTGTACAAGTACTGCAACATTAGGTAACAGCTAAAAAAGAGACACACAATCACACCCCCACACAATACCTTCATTACTTTCACTCAAAGACGAGCTGGTTATGGGCTTGGACTTGGCCGAAGATTTTAGTTTGTCTTTTTTAGAATCAGGAGAAGAAATACTGACTGAAATAGTTGAGAAAGAGAGGACAGGGGGAAGCTGCAGTGAATGAAAAGATTTCAATAAAGAAATTGAAAGACATGTTGCACAGACTATTAGAAAACAGACACGCAAGTGAAAAAAAACAACAGCAGGACTACTGTCATGCTGTTTGAATGTGAAGATACGGCCATGCAGTATGAATGGTCTAGCTAGAGACTGGCAAACAATGAGCTGCAGGTACAACGTTAGTTCAAGTTAGGGAAGATTTTCTTTTAGAAGGAGGGAGCCCTCTTAGCCAGATAACTACAAAGGCATTAATTCTTGATATTTTCAGTCTGGAATAAATTTGGTTATTGAAAATTAATTATGGCATTTTGCTAATTTGCCACCACTTTGCATTAACGGTTAACTCATGAAAAAGAAAGTCAAATCCAGATGCAATCCTTCATCAAATGGGCTTCTGTGGTCATGTGAAAACCATGTGAACAACTTTTGTGATCAATTTTGGGCATTTATAGTTATGCTCTCCCTTAAATGTGTGATAATAATAGGGCCAAAAGGCCACCTCAAAAATCAATTACACATTAATAAAAAAAAATTGTCACTTTGAAAATGAAAGTAACATTTTTTTTTAATCTGGCTAAAAATATCATCTAGATGGTGGTCCTGCCCTTCCAAGGGTCAGTTTGTTGGTGTCACCTGAATAGAATAAAACCTTACTTGTTTGCTGTCCAGCCAGAGGAGCAAGCTGGATCCTCTGCCCCACTGATCCCACCTCTTTCTTCTGAAATGACGGTATGTAACCGCTGGAGAGGTTGTACTTGGTACTCACAAAGTTCCCTTGAAAAACAAAACAAAAAAAAAGTTGTTTATGATTATGTTGTGTGGTAAAGAAGTTAATATTTTTTTTTCTTGGTAGTTTATTTCAGTCTCGCTCCTCAGGGAAAGTCTTGAGGCTCTGATGTACTTTATAAAAGCTGTAACCTTTTCGAATATGAAAACCTGCAAAGCAAAAATGTACACACAAACTAGAAGATGCTCCTTCATGTAAGCTCACAGATATAAATGCATGAATAATATGAGCAACTTGCATTTTTACTTTTTTTTTTATTTTGGTATACTTTATTAATCCCCGTGGGGGAAATTCCTCTCTTCATTTAACCCATACTAGCTGTGTAGCTAGGAGCAGTGGGCAGCCGCCGTGCAGCACTCGGGGACATACTCCAGTTCGTCTTGCCATGCCTCGGTCAGGGGCACAGACAGAAGTATTAACCCTAACATGCATGTCTTTTTGATGGTGTGGGAAACCGGAGCACCCGGAGAAAACCCACCGCAGACACGGGGAGAACATGCAAACTCCACACAGAGGACGACCTGGGATGAGCCCCAAGGTTGGATTACCCCAGGGTTCGAACCCAGGACCTTCTTGCTCTGAGGCGGCAGCGCTAACCACTGGGCCACCGTGCCGCCAATTTAATCTGAAAAGGAGAGACTCTGTGAAAACAGCTTAAGAGGCTCCAAGCAGATGAATTAATAAGGGACTCCTGTCATTCTACTTTGCAAGTGACACCTTCCATACAATTCAAAGAGTCATCATAGATGGTTATCAACATAATTAGTAAAATGCGCCCATTGTCTCTTCATAAGGACATTGAGGTTCCAGTGCACTTTACCATCTATTTAGCAAATGAGATTTTTTTGAGTAAAATGTGTATTTGGGCTCTCATCTCCAGCTGAGCCTTGAGCAGTTGGCTCCTTTCACATGTTAACTTGCAGGCCAAATAGCTGGAGCCTGTTGCATCAACTGACATGCTGCTTGTTGGTTTATCCCCCTTTACCTTCAAGCTATTCTAGTGGCATTTACCTGCAAGGTTTGTTTACAAAAGTGCTTTTGCATGACTAATATCACTTAGTGGATGAGGCAGTTTTATTTAAAAATATGTCAATTACACTGTCTGCAAAATACACTATACACATGTGTTATGAATGAACATGTTCCAAGTTATGATGATTGAGCAATTTCACAGGTAAGAACAAAAATTAGGCCATAAGGGCAACAGGTTGATAACCATTTTGACAGTAATCCGTCTTGTTGAAATACCTTTGGAGGGGTCAATTTTCTCCAGTATCCTCTCCTTAACAACACTTTTCTCTGATGGGCTACCCGTGTGTTTAGAAGCACTCTCTTCTGCTCTCATTACGAAGAAAGGAGGTGGTGGAAATATGCATGCGATTGACCAGGACAAAGGAATAAGAAAAAAGAAAAGAAAAGAAAAAGAAACAGATGAGAAAATCAAGAGAGCACAAAATAAGAGTACACAGAAACAACTTGTTGCAAAATTTGAAGTATGCACTGACATTTTGTGCTAATGCATCAGCATACACTATATCAAACTCAACAGAGGGAATACTGTCTGCTACTGACCCTCCTTTCAGTGGTCAAAGAGCTTATTTGACAAAAGTCAGTGGATAACTTCAACAGAAAATGACAGTGAAAGGAAGAATAGACTACTAAATTAATTGATGGACTGAATATATTCTCATAGATTGCTATGGATGATGATAATCATGAGAAATGAGGTAACTCAAAGTGAATCAAGTCAAAACAACGATGAGTTTAAGAGAGAACGAGCATGTGTGTGTGTGTGTGTGTGTGTGTGTGTGGGTGGCGGGGGGGGCACTTGGGTGCCGTTTGAGAGCCATTTGATCTTACACAAACCGTCTTAATCTAATGAATAAGAAATAGAGAGGGGAAAACAGAGAGAAAGAAAAGAGACAGAGTAAGAGAGTGTGGGAGAGGGAGGGAGCACAGTAGGGCCATGTATTGTGTGTCTGTCTACATGACAAATGAATTATAGAGGTCTCCCGTCTCCAAAGCAGCAGACACTTAAACAGCGCTTTGTCCTTAGCCCCATAACTACTGATCAGTCAAATCAGGACATTAGCTGTGTCATTAGCATTTAGGGCCTTTGTAACACACCAGAGGACAGTGTCAGGTTGTGTAACAATAGGAGACACTGACAGTGGACTGGTTTTCAATACTGGGCATAATGGGGCCAGCCAGAGCCTACTCATTATTTATGTCATTTTCTTAGTATGACCTAAAAACAAGTTACAGAATTTGATTTGGTCTTTATCTTGTTGCCCATGCAGATGAGCTGGCTCATTAACAGATTCACATGAGCAAACTTTGATTCGGGCCCGTGGATGCGACAGGCCTTACTCGAGTTACTGATATGGAGGAGCTTACCCCATAAGGGACCAGTGTCTTTTTGGGATGCAAGATGTCTCAGTTAGATAAATTTTGATAAATATATACTTATGTATATAGTAATTAATGATTAGATTACTCAGCAGTGGCGGCTGGCCAGTACAGGGCACTGGGGCACCGCCCCCTTCAAATATCAGGAGATGAAAATCTACTTAAACATGTTAAACATAATTTAGTTGTATAATGCAAATAATTATGGAATAAAAGTGTTTTTCAGTCTGTGAGTGCCATTAAATATTGGTTCCAAATGGTATTTGGTTGATTTCTGTCTGAATACATTTACTTCCTGGGTGAGGGGCGCTGGCCAAATGATACCTTATGTAAGCCCTCAAACTTTTGGAGAGCAGGTGACCTGAGGCTGCTGTCTAATTGGTTTCTTCAGATTTTCCATGGGGCGCAGTTCTGTGTGCCCCAGACACTCCCACTATTATTGGCAGAAAATTGGTATTTTTTAAAATGTTTTTTGACCTAATGTGACTGTACAATTCTCGTGGCTGTCAACCATGTTCACACCCACTACGACGCCTCGTCTCGGCTGTCAATCATCCACCGTCTACGAACCCTGATAAAATCTATAGGCTACATTATCCTTCTTAATAACTCTGTGACTGTGGACATTAAAGCAGCTGTCAGGTGTGCTGCACCAAGGTAAATTGCGCCCCCCCCCAAACATTTTTAGCATCAGCCGCCACTGTTACTAAGCAAGACCCACTTGATGTTTTTATACCATAAATCAGTCTACTTTTGGGATACTTGTAATCCTTTCTCGCCAAGAGAAATCACTTTTATGCACAGTAATTCCACCTAATATCATGGGATTAAATATTTTTACTGTACTACTTCAGTTCAACAATTTAGATTTTAGATGTGAGGTCGTTATTTTGCTCAAATTGGTTATTAAATCTTTTAACAGTGGAGTAAAATGTCGAGGCAAACCACAGCATACGCCACAACACACAATGCAGTGCATACCTGGGTTGGCTCTGGTGACGGCTAATCCTCCTCCAATAGGAGCAAGAGGTTTATTTATAGTGTTGGTGGAGTTGTCCCATAAGTCTCGTAGCGTCACACCACTCATCTCTTTATCCGCAGAAGACTGGTTCTTGCCAATCAACCCTTGTAAGAAACAAAAACAACTTGATTATACACTGAGAGTACAAAATACAGGAATCTACCACTTTTCCCATGATACAGACCAGCCAGGTTATTCAGAACAAGGTTATGATTCCTTATTGATTTCACGTCTTGAATCTACTTAAATCATTAAAGGAATGTACAGATGAACAAAGGGCTATGTTAAATGAAGATGTCTAAGCCTTGATAAAGTTGACATTGTCTTAAAAGGAAAGCAACTCAACCTAAGAAGGGTAGTTTTAAAATATTTTGCACATTTGCTGCTAGTCATGAGTGTGAACAGATTTGCTCACGATGCTGTTTGCAGTATCACTGATGACGGTTCTGAAATATCAGAAACAGAATCATGTTTATTGCACATGTAGGTTTGCACGAACATGGAATTTGACTGCGGTTTCATGGCTCTCTCAGTGTACTTAACATAGAATAACAACACTACAACACAACAAATAAGCAATGATGCACTTCATCACAGAATCAGAGCTAAGCTTTAGCAAAAACTGAGGACAAATCATGTAAAAGCGAAAGTTCAATCCTCGCTAATGCCTCTCCATTAAGGCTCCCATGCGTATTTGCTGTTCAGTTCCATGATATAAAGCATAACTGATGAGACCAATAAAGCTTAGGTTGAACAGCTGATTTAGCTAGCTACAGCTGACATTTATGATTTTTGCAATCAGGGTTTTTGTAAGGTTAATTATTCCTTAAAGTGCAATAAGATACACCAGCAGCCATTCTTGATAATAATGGTGGCGCAGTGGCAGCACAGTGGTGCAGTGGTTAGTGCAGTCGCCTCACAGCAAGAAAGTCCTGGGTTCGAACCCCAGGGTTGTCCAACCTTGGGGGTCATCCCAGGTCATCTTCTGTGTTGAGTTTGTATGTTCTCTCCGTGTCTGCGGTGGGTTTTCTCCGGGTGCTCCGGTTTCCCCCACCATCAAAAAGACATGCATGTTAGGGTTAATATTCCTGTCTGTGCCCTTGACTGACGCATGGCAAGACGAACTGGAGTTGGTCCCCGGGTGCTGCACGGCGGCTGCCCACTGCTCCTAGCTACTCAGCTAGGATGGGTTAAATGCAGAGCATAATTTCCCCACGGGGCTCAATAAAGCATCTTAAAATAAAAATAAATAAATAATAAATAAAAACCAACAAGCTTACATGGGTAAACATTATAAATATGGCTATTTATCATTTCCCATAGTCTTTAGACTCAGAAAATACAGTAATGTCGAATTTCCAGCTTTTCTATGACCTTTGGAACTAAAAATCAAAGCTGAGGAAAAGAGAGATAATCCATGCATGAAAAAATATAGAGTTGAATAAAAATACTGATTCAAGTTTAGATTCAGAAACTGTTAATATGCATTGCAATCAATATACAATGCAATTGAGGCAGGCTGAATTAATATTTAAAGATGACCTCATTGTAGTGCTTTCCAGTACTGTTGGGTTTCTATTGTGCCAAATAATTGATTTGAGGTTCTCGAGGTCTCATGGGAACTGCTGCTTTGTTGGTTCCTATTAGTTATCTTAACCTACCAGGCAGGTATCTGGATTGGCTGAGATAGTGTTGTCGTGCAGACGATCCTGGGAGACTTGAGTCTATTTGGCCAATCTTGACATTGCTGGGTAGTTTGGTAACTGTGCTGAAGGAGTACAGTGGTTTCTGCTCTACAGATCTGAAAGAAATAAGAACCAAACCTTAAGGGTCGATGTCTATCAAGTAGCTGAAAAAAGATAAGTTGAGATAAGATTTAGTTATCCCAGAAAGGGATGACTAAATCGATGTCAATGGTGCATACGACAAGAATTAGAAAAGGAAGCTGGACGCCACAAATGAAGGCTATATGGCTACATAGAAGCACACTTTTCCCATATAAAAACCTGCTTACGTATGTGATGCTAATGTCATTACACACCCTTTATTAATCGTGATTACCAGAATGCTGAAACTGATATACTTAGATACACAAAAAGCGGAGAGAAATCATAAAAAGTCTCTTATTTACACAAAAAAAAAGAGTTGTGCCTCTGCAGAAAAAACAAATCCTGGGAAACAAAAGAAAAAAATTTTAAACCCCTTTATCCGATTTCCCCTCGGGGATGAATAAAGTATTTCTGATTCTGATTCTGATTCATATAATGAGCAAAAAAAAATGTAGTGTGGCAGGGTTTAATGTTGCTGAAACTGCTAGTCTGCAAGCTGCAGTTATTCACCTAGCATTAAACTGTTATAATCATTTACCACCACATGACACAAGCTATTAAACGTGTGAGGTAACGCTAGCAGTTAGGGTTATTTCCCAACATTTATTTCAGCAGCTGGAAAACACAGATTAAGTTCTCTCTTTCCAAATGTGGCCTATCAGTCAACTTCCCATTGTACCCCTCCCAAAATGCTACGGGACCTACTGTGTGCTGTGCTGCTTGTGGCTCCTCTCCTCCACCGTGCTCCCCAGGCTGGGTTTCTTTGAATGCGACGCGGCGGTTTCTGATGGGTCGGACTCCTCCCAGCTATCTGAGGTCTTGGCCAGCGTCTGGCCCCAGCGGCGGCGGCCACTCTTTAGCCCCCCCACCCCACCGTTGTTCTCATTGCCAAGTGACACCGACTTCTGTGGAGGAAGACAAGCAAGTATGCAAAATATTGTGATTTCGAATCATGGGTAACAATCCCTTTTTTAAAGTTTTACTCCCTCTTGTATTAACATTTATTGGCCCATCAACACTGCTTTCTCAGCAAGGGAGAATAGCCAGAATGAAAAAGGCAGGATTAATAATTTGCCCATTTCTGATCCATCCTGTATGTTTTCATCACTTATCAAACTGAACATTATAATTATGCAATATGATCAAACTGTCTAAGCTTGGTATAGTAATATTTACAATATGGCAGTGCCCCCCAGTTTTATTCTCAGCTTGGGGCAGGGGGATCTGCTGTAGGGGCTGATGTTGCTGCTGGTGGCATCTGGAGGAGGAGCTGGACTTTGAGTCAGATGAAGACTGCTGGGGATTTGCCCTGGTCTCAGCGCTCAGGCCATGGCCTGGGGGCCTGGCCTGCGCCTTCCTGACTTCTTGGCTTTGCGGACGAGGCCCCAAAACCTGGCCCACCTGGAAGTAAGGATAACGCAGGGCCTACGAACAAAGAAGAGGAGTTAAAAAAAATGGTTAAACCATTGACAGGGTCTCTTGCTGTGTGTGTGTGTGTGTGTGTGTGTGTGTGTGTGTGTGTGTGTGTGTGTGTGTGTGTGTGTGTGTGTTTGTTTGTTTGTTTGTTCTTGTACTTCTATCTTTATGAGGATTTGAGTTTTTAACCATCAGAGTGAGGTAATTTTTGCAAAGCGAAGAAACTTTGGCTGGTCCTCACTTCTTCTATTTTAGGGTTACAACTTGAGGTTAGGGTCAAGGTTAATGTTAGGCATGTAGTTATGATGGTTAACGTTGGGGTTAAGGGCTAGGTAATGAAAATATAGTCAATGAGGGGTCCTAACAAAGGTAGAAGTACATGTGCGTGCGTGTGTGTGCGCGTGTGTGTGTTTCAACATTTGATATTTGTGCAGGAGCTCACAACAAGATCATTAATGTTCACCAGTCACAAATATGATAACTGAATAGATGTCAGTTTGGTCAAAGTAATGAGGTAAAGCCTCGCCCATGATGAGGGAAGAGGAGAGAAATGAAGAGAAGAGATTGTAACTTTGTAAGCCATAATGATCCCCCCCCCCCAAAAAAAATACAGCAAATCTGAAACTTTTTATACATGATAAAATCTGAGTCAGGAATTAGTTTACCCCCTATTATCCATCCATTTTCCGAACCACTTATCCTGCTCTCAGGGTTGCGGGGATGCTGGAGCCTATCCCAGCAACCATTGGGTGGCAGGTGGGGAGACACCCTGGACAGGCCGCCAGACTATCGCACAGGGCCGACATACACACACACACCCACACACATTCAAACCGAGGGATAATTTAGTACGGCCAATTCACCTGACCTACATGTCTTTGGACTGTGGGAGGAAACCAAAGCCCCTGGAGGGAACCCACGCAGACATGGGGAGAACATGCAAACTCCACACAGGACGACCCTCAAGGTTGGACTAGCCAGGGGGCTCGAACCCAGGACCTTCTTGCCGTGAGGCGACCGCGCTAACCACTGTACCACCGTGCCCCCCCCCCATTATGTATTCTTTTTTTTTTTAATCTTACCCCTAAAAATTCGTTAAATTAGTTGTTGACCTGCTCAGAATAGCAAAATGTAAGGACCAGATAAGCAGATGAAGGAAAAACGCCATCGTTCCCTCTGGAGCGGTGTTTCCTGCTCAGGGCTGACAGAGTTTAATTGGAGTGGGAATTAAGAACAATTATATAATATCTAATACTCATACGGGCACAGGCTCTAATATGTACAAATATGACTAATAACCCATAAGATGATGATGACGCACAAGCTCATTATGGCCTAGGTGATAACGCGTGGCATAGCATTTCACATAATTGGGATTAAGATGCTCATACAATCGCCATACTGGGGCTGTAGACATGATGCACCATATATGGTTCATTCTGAAAGCCAAAGGTATTTCCTACTACTTATTACTTAGGTGTTTAAAACATTAACATCTGATCTTACAAAGATATTACAAATAATTTGCAAACCATAAAGGGGTCAGATCATTTTTGATAACCATTGTTTTTAAGGATTTTGATTTGCACAAGAAGAGGGGATAATCTTCTTCTCTCTAGATGCTAGTGGTACCTGTACAGCAGTTGGTCGTTTCTTGGGGTCCCACTGCAACATGTCCCTCATCAGAGAAATAGCCTCATTGCTGGCATTCGGGATGAGGGTCTTCAGGTGGGTGGGCACACATTGGGGGAAGCGAAAGTTCATGGCTGAAGCCAACTGGTAGCCCTCCGGCCAATCCGTCTGATGGTAGAGAAGTTCATGTTACCTTCACATATTGAAGCCACCAGTTAAAATTATATTACATCTGCTGTTAAAAGGTCATATGCATTTAAGTTCCCGTGCCATTATTAGAGTTAAGGGGAAAAAAGTTAATTATGGAACCCCTGATTTCTAAATTGCTTTTAGAACACCTCTGAGCAATGTTATTCTATGCATATCAAGATCTCATTATAGTAGTTATTTTTTAAAATATATGTCAACTAGAGGAATGCACCCAGTCGAGTGCAGATCTCCACCAGATGGACGTATCGCCCCTTCTCCGGTGTTCCAACTTGGTGAAAAACCACCCTTACACGCACACACAGACAGAAAAAAACAGTGCTTTTCCTGCCACTATAAGACTTTTGTACAGTGCCCAAGTTGATTGAACAGGAAATATGGAGTTGTTTTTTTTTTAATGTGCAGCGCTCAAGGCAAAAAAATCTATCTCATAAAAACGTTTTGCCTGTCACTCTTTGGATGTGCAGCCTCCTAGGCAAACGCTTGCACGAATGCGGCCAACTCTGACATGAAACGACAAATCAGGCTATCATAATTTCCAAGCCCTTATTAAAAGACTTCAAATGTGTTTAACCGTCATGGTTTTCATCATATAAAATGAATCAAAGCAAATGGCTGCTCTGCTGACTGACTTTTATTCATAAAACAACTATAAGAAAACATAGCTCAGCCATGGGAAATGTTTTATTGTAGCTACTGAGATGATTTCCAGCTGTGAGTGTGATTAATCCTACTCTTGAAACTGTATTTTTATAGCAGCGTTAGAGACTACGGCACTTCCGCGTAGCGGTGAGATGTGCATGCACACAGTTGACTTAGATTGTGCAGGGACAGAGAGCAGCATTGGTCGAGCGACCTAGAGAGTGAATGAAGAGAGGGAGCGGCGATAATGAGAACAAATGGTTTTCAAATGTTTTTCATCAGCGTAACCACGAGAGGTTCTTGATCATACAGCCATAACTAGGGCCAGATCCAGTAGTTTGCGAGATTAGCTGCGGACAGACACACACGACCAAAACACATAATCCTCTCCTGGCTACCGCCAGGCGGAGGTAATATTTCTGGTCAACCGCAACACTAGAGTCCAAAATGTTGAAGTTTTTCATTTCTTTTGACAATTTATTTCTCATTTCTACATCTCACCTTTTTGACAGTTCCTAAAACCTGGCAGATTTTAAAGATCTCATCCACTTCACTGTTCCCAGGGAAGAGAGGTCGAAGGGTGTAGAGTTCAGCCATGATGCAGCCGACAGCCCACATGTCAATTGGACAACTGTAGGTGGATGATCTGAGCAAGACCTCTGGTGCACGGTACCTGTCCAGAACATGCACATAAACAAATATGAACAAATAAATTCACACACACTTAACTACACACAAGCCCACGTATCTATCCCGAGCCCTTATACCAAGCTTACAAATATGACAATGCACAAAACATGGATGCTTAAAGTGTGTGTATGTTTCTTTATTTGTCATGAAATACAGCGAGCATCATGAATTCCATCATTTAGTAAACTCAGAAGGGTCTCCTTCTATGTAGACGGAGACAAATGGAAGTGTAGAAGAAGAGGATGCTTATTTGCACGGCACTTTCCATAACACAATTACAAATTGCCTTTCAAAGGAGTTTTTGCAATGTCTCTCACCATCTAGTTGACACATAGTCTGTGTAGGGAGGTCTGGAGCGGATCTCCCTGGCCAGTCCAAAGTCTGCTATCTTGATCAGCTCTGGACCCATACACAGCAGGTTCTCTGGCTTCATGTCCCGATGGAAGAACCCTGGGGAAAGGAAAACACACATGGTAGCATTTCTACCGAACACTTATTTCTTTTCTTTCTTTTTATTTTTTTTTGCACTTTTCCCCGTTTTTTTCCCAATTGTATCCAGCCAATTACCCCACTATTCCGAGCCGTCCCAGTCAATACTCCATCCCCTCTGCCAATCCGGGGAGGACTAGAGAGTACCACATGTCTCCTCTGATACATGTGGAGTCGCCAGCCACTTCTTTTCACCTGACAGTAAGGAGTTTCGCCAGGGGGACATAGCACGTGGGAGGATCACGCTATTCCCCCCAGTCCCCCCCCCCCGAACAGGCACCCCGGGCTGACCAGAGGAGGTGCTAGAGCAGCAACCAGAACACGTACCCACAACCGGCTTCCCACCCGCAGACACGGCCAATTGTGTCTGTAGGGACGCCAGACCACGCCGGAGGTAACACAATGATTCGAACCGGCGATCCCCATGTTGGTAGGCAACAGAATAGACCGCTACGCTACCCGGACGCCTTGAACACTTATTTCTATTGATTTGAACGTGAGAGTTTTAGTGTCACTTGGTCGAACTATGTACAAATGTGTACAATCCAACGCCAGCAAAATAGTACATAATTGGCCGATATGAATAAAAAAACAAATATGTTGCATATATAAAAATTACAAAAACATACATAGAAAACACTAACTCTTGACCTTTTGAAAGGATAAGATATACCGAATACACATCAAACAGCTGTTGTGTTGGAAAACCTATTCAAATATATGATGGCATATAGTATTAGTACTGACACCCAAGGCCAGATAAAACTACCCAACTGTCACATTATTACACAAGCATATTACACATACAAGACGAGTGCATTGACTGTACACAAAACCAGGCACATACTCACAAAAACTATTATGTGATCACTGCAATTCACAAGTGGAAAATTCTTCTATGCAACATGAGACATGCCAAAAACTAAGAGACAAGCAAGCTTAGTTATGCTACTCTAATGAACAGCAAAGTAGTGACAGAACAAAGCCTCTTACCATGCTTGTGTATAAAAGCCAACCCAGAGAGCACTTGAAATATGATGTTCCTAATTTCATTCTCTGTGAGCATCTTATTCTCTCTAACAGCAACCAGTAATGCAAATGAAAAAACAAAAGGAGAAAGGAAATGGAAGAAAAAAGTTAAGAAAACAGGGGCAGCAAGAGTACATATGGAACCAAAGGCATGCATGACAAGTGTAGGCTGTGTGTTTATGTATGTGCACGTACATGAATGAATGAACTTCTTCCTTTTAAAAGATCAAGTCTTTTGTTTTCTCCTTTCTTTTTTTGGAGGAAGAGCGGTTGCATTGCATATTTGTGGCTTGGATAAAAAAATGTGCAAGTGCACTTCCATACATTTTTGATTATTCTTCTTGGTGCTTTCAGCATAATAATATTGTTGAGAAATCCACACATCCATTCAACACAGCACTACAACCCTGCCTTCACCCAGAGCTGGGCAACATTTGTGACATCAGAGAGGAAATGAAGACTCACTAACTACAAGATTTTGACATCGTTTGACAGCATTTGACCCCCCCCCCCAATTTAGCCATTTTAAGTCAATTCTGAATTTTGCAGGGGAAATCCCCTCATTTGTCAGTAATCCCGTACTTGATAATAGCTCTTGATAATAAATCTTGTAGTATGCATTCACTCTCATGCAAATGAGGCATAAAAAGGACTGATCGGTAAACCTACCATGTTTATGAATAAACGATAGGCCTTGTAAAATCTGAAAGCTTATGTTTCTTATCACTGATTCAGGGAACAATTTGTTTCTGCAAATATAAAATTGACAAAGGTCTCATGAGCCAGCTTTCGTATGCATTTTCAAAGAAAGAGCATTTTATTTGCCCCACAAAATGAATACTTCTGATAAATATACTCTGAAAAACAAAACATAGAAGAAGAAAAATAACAGTGCAGATATGAAATGAATGGTGTGCAAAGCTGGTGGCCTCCTGAACTGGCATCATTCAGTTATCTTGCTCTTCAGGGCAAACCCAGCTGTGTTTACAACACTGGCAAGGCCAACAGGGCTTTCTGCAGAGACAACACTACGCCTGGGGGAAGCAGTGTACAGCATGCACGCTTTGTGGCAGATTTATGGCGGTGTGATGACAGAAATGTGGAATATTCAAACGAGCCCTCGAATAACGCAGTGCCAAATCTGAAAGGGAGCACGAAGCCATAATCAACTAAGCTATCTTTCTTCTCTGATTGACAGAAATCGTGAGCCAACTCAAACTGTGTTAGAGTGACCCAATATTGCTTTATACTATTTTATTTTCCCCACTGTTTAAGCCAATTTGCACAGGTGTGTTTTCTGGCCTGTAGCGCACCCAGATGTTGACGCCCACTTTGAGAAAGGTAATGATGTCAAACCAGAAACCACCGTGTTTTACGTGTTTTACATATCTCAACCAAAGGGCGGCATTGCGAAGTGTGCTTTTCTTCTTCTTACCTGTCTTTCATAAGCTGGTAGAGGTTCTCCTTCATGTACTCAAAGACAAAGTAGAGGTGGTCGTTTTCCCTGATCACCTCCTTCAGTTTCACCACATTGGCATGGTTCAGCTTCTTCAATGACTGGTACAAGCCATCATCAGAAGTGACAAAAGAAATGGTAGCACCATACTTGTTATTACTATTTTATGGTGTAGACATTCCATTAGCATTAAAAGTTTATGGTGTATACGTCAGTATATTTCAACTAATGTATATTAGTCATGCATTTGAATAGACTAGTCAGCAGGGATGCTGTGTGAATTGAAACAACAGTTAAGAGGCACATCACACTGTTCAATGAAAAAGGCTGCTCTGTTTAAGACAAGCGAACAACATAAAGCAAACATGCTTATTTAGCCTTATTTCACCATGAGATGTAATTAGTTTGCATGAATTATACGAACAGAATGGATTATCCTCAGAATAATGATAGACAAAGCAAATATCTAAGCCACTCTGTCTGTCACTGGTAGAATCGTCCACATAGGAACATCCAGTGTATCACCATCCTCACCTTGACTTCTCTCAGGTTCATGCACTCCTCCCATGAGTAAAACTTCCTCTTCATTCTGTCAAAGGCAAAGGCCACCATCAACGCAGATATTACATCCAACACAAAAAGACTTGGAAGATATCATATATGCAGATGATAGATAACTACACCTCCCGCAATGCACTCAGATGTCGTCCCCAAATTTCTTTGTGTCTCCATCAATAATTCACCCCCTTGGAGTCATCTCTAATTTCAGCTTATTCAAGTCCTTGACGAAAGACCCATAAGCTGTTGTCCACCCCTCTGCCCCCCGCCCCCACCCCTTCGCATGATATGTTATTGAAAATTACAATGTGAAATTGAAACAACTGTTACACACAGTACCTCATGCACTCAAAACCTAATAGGCCCTACTTTTAATACACTAGAGATCCAGTTCCATGGATGTGAAAAACTCACACACATGCATGCTGCCGTACGGGACACCTGTGCAAAACCTGATCTTCTCAGAGCAACATTATTCCACCTCAATGTGGTGTTATCTAAGAGTTACAGGACATGTGGGTGTCTTTTTTCCTCCTCGTCGGGCACCTACTAGCTACAGCCGTCCCAAATCGGCTACCAGCAATTGGCTACCTGACACGCCCCTGTACTTTCACTTCCTTTCACCGTCACCGCAGGTATTGTCTTTCATGGTGACTGACTTATCTGCTGGCGGACGCATCTCCCCATCACCTCATCCATTATTGAGCCCTGCCGCCGCGCTGTTGAAACGAAGGCTTGTAAGCTCGCTTGTTTGCCTCAGTGATGGGGGGAAACTCAAGTGAGACTTCACTTTGCATGACTTTGTTTCTGTGATGTCAACCAATCTGGCGGCTGAAGCGGCCTAGGCTGAGTGCAGCTTCAAAGGGCAGAGTTTCAATTCTTTGTAAAGATATTTTTCAAGCTCTTCTTCTTAATACATACATACTCAATGGTACACAGTGGATGCTGGGAGGAAGGAGTGGAGAAAAAGATAAAGGATAACATGTGAAGAAGTTTTTGGGTTATATGGAACTCATGTATCAGCTGTACATAAGCTGAATATTTCCATTGTACATACTTTATTTGACCTTCTGGAGACAAATGCAGATAGTTAGGTTCTATGAAAGCACTTACCCAGCGCAAATATTTACAAATAGGGATACATTGATACCACATTTTCACTGCCGATGCCGATTCAAATCTATAAGTGTCAGCCAATACCAAGTAACTGTCCATTCCAGTAATTTTGTTGAACATTACAGACTTAGACCAATAGTTTGGGATCGATGAACAAAATAATTGAGTTAGAATTGTTTTGGTTTTTTTTTTCATCAATAAAGAAACACGGGCTTCCATGTGCCAAAAATGCAGCAAATCAAGCCATTTTGCTTTTTATCTATGGTTTTATTTAAGCCATGTTACTTATGGCTTTTGGTATTGGATTTTAGTCTTGAGTAAAACTCTGATACTGACACTATTTTAATCTTTTATCAGCCTGATATCCAATACCAATACCAGTAGCGGTGCATACTTGTTACAAAATCTTACAGTGCTTGTTACTGCAATTACAGATCAACAAAGAGCTCGTACAGCTGATAAGAGAAACCAACGACACCACTGCATTTTCCATCTATCATCTAAATTTTCATTTAAGAAGTGACTATGCATCACAGGTAAAACTGGTGTTTAACCTCCTTACCTCTTAATAGCAACAAGCTCTCCTGACTCGTTGCTTCTCCCCATCAGCACACTGCCATAGGTGCCATCACCCAGCTGCTTCAGGGTGGTGTAGCGGTTCATCATCTCTCAGGCCAGGCAGCTCAGCTCATTGGCTTTTCTTACGAGTAAAACGCCTCAAATCTATGCAGACCTGATTCACAGATCGACTGTTGGGTCCTCAGCCTTTGTTTCACTCACCCACTTTCAACGGGTGCTCGGTTGGTTATTTTCCCAAGAGAAGATTTGAGGAGTGTCCGTACTTCAAAATGCCCATTTGTTCTTCAAGTTCAAAAAACATCTTGAGGTGACCATTTGGCTGTCCCAAGTGGATCCCAGTGAAGTAGGTCAGTCAATAGTTGACAGATTCAGATTCAGTCCTTGTGCACCTTCAGTGACAAAGTAAAAGGATTAACACCATTAGCAGGATATGCAGAAATGTCAAATCGAGAGATACGCAAATTCATACAAGTGATTCCACACAGAAGCCCTACTGACAACTGAAGGTTGCACAAAATGGTACAATATTTACAGATCTGGGGACAAAGGCATGTAACGACACCTCCTGTTTTTCCTCAGTCACTGAGGCAAGATGGATAAGGAGCATGTGTGTCACACTAGTCAGACCCTCCGGTAAGGCCACCCAAAGGAGATGACACAGCCAGCTCTGGGCAGATTAGGCCAAGTGGGATGTAAATAGGATGTTACATCACCATCATGCTTACCAGTATCCACTACTGTATCTCCCCAAGCATCCTGCCTAGCTATAGGATTTAATTCATGTCATGGGTCACAGTCTTCAGACTGCTGTGTTGTTCGGGTAGCTGGATACTGCCTCCTAAAACATTTGTTTAAGAAAGTTATTTTGGTATACTAATAAACACAAAATCATATTTTCCTTAAATATATGTTTTAGCAATATTTGTCTGAATATTGGGAATGCAATGTGCATATAATGTAAATACAGCTGTTACTAAATGCTTTCTTTATCAGTAAAAAAACGTGCAAAAAAGCAAATAGACAAATTGATAAATAAATAAATCTTATAGTTGACAGAGGTTTGCAAATTCAAATCTCAGAACAACTGGGAAAAGCTGAGAAAAGCTGATGAGGGATGTTGTCTCTTGAGACAATTACTATTGTAACCTTTAGCAATGCATTGAATTTTAAGCAAAGCTGCTCAGTAGCCAACTGTTTAAGACCAGTTGTACTGGGCAGTCAGTGTGTTGTTATATATGTTATTTTATATATATATGTGTGTGTGTGTGTGTGTGTGTGTGCATATATGTGTGCATATGTGTTGTTTTAATCTTTTTTTGTTTGTTCTTATCTAGTGTAAAGCATCCTTGGGTTCCTTGAAAGGCGCTATACAAAACTATGTTGTTGTTGTCGCTGCTGTAGTTGTTGTTGTTGTTGTTATGTGTCAGTGTGATGCAGGATGCTTCTGAGCAATAAACACGTTTGCCTGGTCATATTTATATGAGTTCAGCCAAGATTAGTGAATTTGAGCATTAGTTGTCTTGTATGTCTTCCATTTCTGTATGATTGTCCTTACACCTCAGTCAAGTCCAAGGTTACACTTAAACATGGGCCTACCAGTAGTATTGAGGGAAAAGAAAATGTAGTCTCAGAAAACCAGGGCCAGCTAAATAAATGGGATTAGCTCTCTGTAATTAAATTGGGCCAGGAAGATCATTAAAACTAAACTTCCAGACACAAAGTAGATTATGGCGTATAAAAGTCGTCTAACTTGTTTTGATAAACAATGTTTGTTGTGTATTGGAAAATATCTTCTTTTTTTTTGCAATTCTAACCACTACTTGCTTAACAGAGGGTTCCCACTGAGACAAGGAGGAAAGTAATGAGGCTTGTTGTCTAGCAGATTGTTGGTTTGTATTCAGCTTGTACGTTTGGCAATCTGTTGTGTGTGTGTAGGCGGGGGGGGGGGGGGGGGGATTTAAAGGGAATTAAGAAGTACCTAGGCCACATGACATTAAGAAGCTATTCAAGGTTAATCAAGCTGAACACGTGGACTCTAGCTGATACTTGGAGAGTATGCTTTTTTAAACGTGATTAGCTGTTGTTTTTTCCCCCACATGTAATTGTAAGGACAGGTATATATATATATATATATATAATTTTTACTGCAAACTAAGAAAACACCGCCCAAATAATCTAAATTTACTGGCACAATCTCATGCACCTATCAAAATAGCAGCTTTTGACGACGTATTTGCCGTAGCTGCCAGAGGTTTGTCATAACAGCTATTACAGGCTACCGAGGAGCAGGTAGCCTAGCCTACAGTAAAACATAAAATGGCTAAAAATAAATGGCTTCCTTCCTCTATATAAAACGGAGAAGGGAAAAGAAAGGAAGGCATTTGCTGACATTTCAGCCTTGTTAGATTACTATTTCTGAACCTTCGTTAGTTACCACCGCGTTTTTGTTTTGTTTTTCCTCCCAAACTCACCACGCTGGGCTGTTGCTCCTTCCATCGGCCGTTGTCTGGGTCAGGTGATAGCATTAAGTTTGTTGAGATAAAAGTCAAGTAGAAATCTATCTCGTCCGATAAGACGTGTGTGTCTGCGCTTGACTCGCTCTCCTTGGAGACGTGTACACACACAGACATACACACACACACACACACACACACACACACACACACACACACACACACACACACACACACACACACACACAAGATAAACACAAACTGCTAGGCGACCATGTGTGAAAACGCAAGTCATTGTGGGACTTGTAGTCCAAGGAAGAGGCGTCGCATCGCCGACTCCACTGCGATGTGAGAACCTTACCAATAGATGGCGGTGTAGAGTCATGCTATGTTGAAGAGCAGCTGGTAATAAACAGTCCATTAATAACGTTCAATACTTGAAAACCATAACGCATCACATTTAAATAGATATGTGAAGTTTTTTCAACTGTGATTGTTCCACATTAACCAAATTTATATAAGGTTAATTTAACTGCATAAATCTGCATAAATTCAAACATGCAAAGAATATGAATCAGAGCTTACAGGACAGTATAGAGACATAGGTTCATTTTTGTTGTTTAATTGTCAAAAATCAATCAATTAACCACTGAAATGTTATGCACATAACGTATTTAGTAGATTCAAATGCAGTGCACCGGACGTTAAATGAAGGTGTACGTATAAAAAGAAGGTAATAATAAAATAAAACAGAAAGAATATAGATAACCTTGATGAAACGGAGTGAAGAGGATATAAAGAGAGAATAAAATAGAATTTCGAGAATCAAAATGGAATAAATAAAAATAAAATAGATGAAATACATTCAATTAAAACGGACAGAACCCACAACAGCAGTTTCAGTGCTAATAAATAAAAGTTGAAGAGGACACCCTGGATCATTAGAAATTAGAGCATATAAAGGAAGTATGAGAATTTGAAACGTTTTCCTTCAAAGAATAAAACAGCCTGGAATGGAAAATGTTTTCTTTTTTCCATATTGGTCTTTTTTTTTGTACTGAAATGCTTTGACGAAATTAGTCATTTCCTTTCATTCTAATGCAGTTTCTTGGAATTGAATTGAAACTCATATGCATTCGTCACCTCCACTCCTTGCATCCTCACCATTCCGCTGTCCTCCCTCTCATTCACGCATAGGTATTCCGTCTTGCTCCTACTGACTTTCATTCCTCTTCTCTCCAGTGCATACCTCCACCTCTCCAGGCTCCCCTCAACCTGCCCCCTACTCTCACTAAAAAACACAATGTCATCCACAAACTTCCTTGTCCAAGAAGATTCCTGCCTGATCTCGTCCGTTGACCTGTCCATCACCATTGCAAACAAGAAAGGGCTCAGAGCCGATCCTTGATGTAATCCCACCTCCACCTTGAACCCATCTGTCATTCCTACCGAGGACTTCACCACTGTCCCACTGCCCTCGCACAAACCCCGCACCACTCCTACATACTTCTCTGCCATTCCCGACTTCCTCATACAACACCACACCTCCTCTCTCAGCACCCTGTCGTATGCTTTCTCTAAATCCACAGACACAATGTAACTCCTTCTGGCCTTCTCTATACTTCTCAATATTCTCGAAGCAAATACTGCATCTGTGGAGCGCCCTCGTGGCATGAAACCATACTGCTGCTTGCTAATCGTCACCTCTCCTCTTAACCTAGCTTCTATAACTCTTTCCCAAATCTTCATGCTGTGGCTGATCAACTTTATACCTCTGTAGTTGTTACAGTTCTGGACATCACCCTTGTTCTTGAAAATCGGTACCAGTATGCTTCTTCTCCACTCCTCAGGCATCCTCTCACTTTCCAAGATTGTGTTAAACAATCTAGTTAAAAACTCCCCTGCCATCTCTCCTAAACTTCACCATGCCTCCACAGGTATGTCGTCAGGACCAACTGCCTTTCCACTCTTCATCCTCTTCATAGCTGCCCTCACTTCCTTCTTGTTAATCCACTACACTTCCTGACTCACTATCCCCACATCATCCAACCTTCTCTCTCTCTCATTTTCTTCATTCATCAGACCCTCAAAATACTCCTTCCACCTTCTCAACATATTCTCCTCACTTGTCAGCACATTTCCATCTCTATCCTTGATCACCCTAACCTGCTGCACATCCTTCCCAGCTCGGTCCCTCTGTCTAGCCAATCAGTACAAGTTTTTCTCCTTCCTTAGTGTCTAACCTCTCATACTACTCACCATACGCCTTTTCCTTTGCCTTCACAACCCTTTTCTTTGCTTTATGCTGCGTCTCCTTGTACTCCTGTCTTCTTTCTTCATCTCTCTTACTATCCCACTTCTTTGCCAACCTCTTCTTCTGTATAATTTGCTGTACTTCTTCATTCCACCACCAAGTCTCCTTGTCTTCCTTCCTCTGTCCTGATGACACACCAAGTACCTTCCTAGCTGTCTCCCTCACTATTTCTGCAGTGGTTTTCCAGCCGTCTGGCAACTCTTCACTACCACCCAGTGCCTGTCTTAACTCCTGCCTGAACTCCACACAACAGTCGTCCTTCTTCAACTTCCACCATTTGATCTTCGGCTCTGCCTTCACTCTCTTCCTCTTCTTGGTCTCCAAAGCCATCCTACAGACCACCATCCGATGCGGCCTAGCTACGTTCTCCCCTGTCACCACCTTGCAGTCTCCAATCCCTTTTAGATCGCACCTTCTACATAAGATATAGTCCACCTGTGTGCACTTTCTTCCTTTCTTGTATGTCACCCTGTGTTCCTCCCTCTTCTTGAAATATGTAGTCACCACATCCACTTCCATCCTTTTTGCAAAATCCACCACCATCTGTCCTTCCACATTTTTCTCCTTGACACCATACCTACCCATCACCTCCTCATCACCTGTTTCCTTCACCAACATGCCCAATGAAGCCCGCTCTAATCACCACTCTCTCCTCCTTGGGTACCCTCTCCACCACTTCATCCAACTCACTCCAGAATTCTTCTTTCTCTTCCATCTCACACCCAACTTGTGGGGCATATGCGCTGACAACATTCATCAACACACCTTCAATTTCCAGCTTCATACTCATCACTCTGTCCGACACTCTCTTCACCTCCAACACACTCTTGACATACTCTTTCTTCAAAATTAGCCCTACCCCATTTCTCCTCCCATCTGCACAATGGTAGAAGAGTATGAACCCACCTCCGATACTCCTGGCCTTACTCCCCCTCCACCTGGTCTCTTGCACACACACAGTATATCTACCATGATAGTTGATTAATCATGGTAATTTTTAAGAAAGAACAAATCTTAATTGTAAAATTTATAAAACGTAAAATTTTGATCAGTTTGATCAATTAATATATAGCAAGTTTAATGTTAAATGCAAATATGTTTACATTGGAGAAATACAACAGCAATACGTGCTCCCATAGCTGGTGTGGGTTAATTGGAAAATAAGGTGGGACGCAGAGGAAAGGTTTGCTAAAGTCTGCCAATATAATGTCTATGGTTTGGGTGCGGCAATTTTTTTTATAAATGTAAAAAAAAATCCAAAGTCTGCCTAGCAACGACTATAGCGGTAAAATGTTCTTTTGAGTTTTCTGAAGTTTGAAGTGGCATTCTGTGATTCTACTACCACCCAGTGGACATTTTGATTTTTGCACCATTCTGGCTCCAGTGGAAGTGGTGGCTCTCAGAGCATGGTCCACAGAAAGTAGTGTGTGTTTATCTGTGTGTGGTGCATAGTCCAGGCACACATGCAGGTTTCTGCCCGTGCCGAGCATGGGGCTAGGGGGATAACCAGTGTAATTCGAGTGTAAGAGGATTATCTCGAACCATTGGCCGCAGAGGGGTTTGCCATCGGTCTCCCGTCTGGAAACCACGCCATGCCATTACCGGGAGTCGCGAGACGAAATCATGGCGTGTTTACAGCGGCGCCCGTCAGTTTCACCGGGGCCGGGGGGGCCTGCGGCGTATTCGTGCTCCACAAGACGACTCCTGCCAACAACGGCCCCCTGAAAACGCGAAGTGACTCCCTCGTCGTCGTCCGGGTCCCTTATTATTGGATAGGTTCTATTTGACAAGCCGTGATGAGGACACGACCTGCAGGCATCGGCACCTCCAACGCGGACTGGATGGGCTCGCTGTCTGCGAGGCTCAGTGCCATGCCCCTCAAACACCTCGCTGTGCCAGGTAAAGCCTCTCCGAGTGGGACGCTGTTCATTTAACCCTCTGGATCCCGGGTGGTCTGCGCCCACCGGTATATATTGTTTTGCCATTCAGGTGTAAGCGGGTCGCCCTCACTCAGTAAAGCTCTGCTTCACAGCGTGTCACACCTGGATGCAATTACAGCCAGTCTTATGCCGCATGGAGCTGGGGTGGTTTGCTCAAGGGCACTTGGTTGCTGGGAAAGGGAAGGACATTGCTCGTTTGGTATTTGTTCTAGATTTTTTTTTTCATGGAAAAATATATTCGGAGAGCGCGTGCTCTTTCCCTTACTGACAGAAACGTGTTAAAGCATCGCGTCCCCGGGTGAATTAGAGCAGTGGTTTTCAAAGTGGGGGCCGCCAAGAGGGCCTCAGCAAATTGGAGGGAAGATGAGGGAAAATGCTAAAAAAAAAAATTTTTTTTAAATACATTGAATTATTATTTATATTATGATCAAATATATTTCATAACAGAAAATGCTTATAATGGAAAACAGAAATATTCAATATAATGGAAGGATTAAAATTTGAAGTATAAATGTCATTTTTATTGCATTAACAAAAGTAAGGAAATATATTCAGGAGGTTTTTTTTCTTCTTTTTAACATTTGCTGTAGTCTTGTCAATGGGTTATTAAAGACATCTTGCAAAAAGGGGGGCCCCAGCCAGAAGCTAATGCTATTTGGGGGGCCTTGGCATGGAAAAGTTTGGGAACCCCTGAATTAGGGAACTGAAGACTGCAGGTGCAGAATAAAGGAAGCCTTCCTCATGTCTGAGATGGTCTCGGTTTTTTGAAGCTGTTTTTTTTTCATCCTGTTTTCTTAACCTCTTAACAACCAGATTACTGCCTTGGACATCCCCGTCCGTTGCAGCGGAGGTGATTGTGGCGGTGGTGTGTTGTGCATGTGGGCAGAACCGTAGCACACATCAACTATTAATCTTTATGCAAGTTTTGTTCCAGCCTCTGAGAAAATATTAAGTACCTGTGCATGCATATACTGCATGACTATGTGCGTGCACTTGTCTGTGACCTTGGTTGTTTACAGAGTATTGCTCTGATATCAGATCTGGACTGCACTCTTGGGGTATGTTGTATATTAGAGGGACCGCTCAGGTTGGGCGGTTTGGAGACAAAGAAAGAGAGGCGAGATTGAGATGGCTTGGACATGTGTGGAGGAGAGATGCTGGGTATATTGGGAGAAGGATGCTGAATATGGAGCTGCCAGGCAAGAGGAAAAGAGGAAGGCCAAAGAGGAGGTTTATGGATGTGGTGAGGGAGGACATGCAGCTGGCTGGTGTGACAGAGGAAGATGCAGAGGACAGGAAGAGATGGAAACGGACGATCCGCTGTGGCGACCTCTAACGAGAACAGCTGGAAGAAGAAGAAGAAGAAGAAGAAGACCTGACTGTCTGTGTGTGTGTGTGCGTGTGTGTGTGTGTGTGTGTGTGTGTGTGTTAGGGAGATAAAGAGAAGGAGAGCGAGTGTGCACATGTTTGCATCTGGCTTTTCATGTTGTCATATGTGATGTGATTTCTCCCATTCGTTGTCTTGTGCTGTCGTCTCTACTATTACTTCTTTCATTCACAGCCTCGTTCAGTTAGACTCCTTCTCTATCTTTTCACTTTTTGGTTTTCTGCTCCCAACTGTTGTGCCTTATTCTCCTGTTTTTTGTCATTTGTCCCCATCCCTCTCTTTTCTCAGCCCCCACCCACTCTCCATTCCTCTCTTAGTCAGTATGGATCCTGCTATTTCAAACGTTCCCCTCACCTCTCCCATCTCCCTGATCGTCTCTCATTTATTCTATCCACGCTTCATAGTTAATAAGAGTTATTATTTTTCATTGGTCGTCAGCATTATCGTCATAATCACCATGAAGATGAAACTTTATGAGTGCAAGTCCCAAAAAAATCAAATCAATAAAGACGAATTTAACCTAGTCACCATCATCATCATCGTCATCATCATATTTATCATTACATCTTCGCTTACTGTCATTATCATCATTCCACCCTCCTTCTCTCTCTCTCTCTCTCTCTCTCTTGCTATGATCAGGGTCCCATGATTCTTTTACATTCTGGGTAGACGTGAAGGCTCCTGTCGGTCCGGATCAGAAGGCTTTTGTCAAATACCTGGCCACCATATTCAGACACATGGCTAAGAAAGTCATGGTAAAGTGGTCCATGACTCAGGTAGAGTCTTCACATTTGATTCACAGAATCCAAAAAAGCCAGACATCAAATTTTGAGAGCTAGAGGTCAGAGGTCAATAACTATTATTTGAAGCCTTGTCAAAAGCATTTGTACTGAGTTTGGTCAAACAACGACTAAACCTCCAGATAAATATACCTAAAAGATAAGTAAAGGTCATGCTGATCCCACTTTGCTCTTTGGGGTTGGGTCCAAAGATTGCCTGTACCCATACATCACTACACCTACTATATACCGCCCTTTGGATGAGACGTTGAACCGAGGTCCTGACTCATTGTGGTCATTAAAGATCCCATGGCACAAAGAGTAGGGGGTTCCCCAGTGTCCTGACAAAATTCCCAACCTGGCTCTCTCCATCTGGCCACCTAATCACCCCCCCATGTAATTGACTCAATGAGTCCTCCCTCTCCACCTTAAGCTGATGTGTGGTGAGCGTTCTGTTGCAAAATGGCTGCCGTGCATCACCTAGGTGGGTTCTGTACATTGGTGGTGATTGAAGTGAGTTTTCCCCCCTTCAATGTGAAGTACTTTGGGTGTCTAGATAAAGCATTATATAAATGTAATCCATCATCATCATCATCTATACACCAACATATGTTTTCATCCCTAATTTCTCGGATGGGATTCCCATCTCTCATAGCCACTTTACATGTTTCAGGATTCCTACTCAAAGTCTCACTCATGTTGACATTCAGCAAATTGACAAGTCAGTTCAAACCAAGTTTATTTAGTTGAACAGCCAGCTTTTTCAAAAAGGATATTAAAGACAACTAAGGACCTACATAAGGGATGTAAGCATGCAGGACGTGTCAGTATATGTATCTATGGTCTGAATACTCTGCATTAAGACATGCTTGTGTATCACGATGCTTCACAGAACCTGACGTTTAAGGAGCAGCTGGATGCAGGCATTCGCTACTTTGACCTCAGGGTCTCCTCCAAGCCCGGGGAGCCCGGCAAAGAGATCTACTTCATCCATGGCCTGTTTGGACATAAGGTAGACACAGAAGTAATCAGTGACATCGGATTGACCTCCTTTTCTGTTTTGTTCTCTCGTGCTTTACGATCCACTTTAAGTTGCATTTTATTCTTTGTCTCTGTGTGATAGTTTTCTTCCTTATCAAATGGTTTTGTCTTGCAAAACCCCCACTTTCCTCTCCACCCTCAACAGCTTAAATGTCTCTACTTTAAATAAATTGTAAGCAAAATTGTAGTTTCAAATTTTGGAGCTACTTGAGATGTTCCACTGGATTAGCTATTCCACTGGAAAAATGACAAGGTCGAAAAGTCATCATAAAGCCAAGATAAATACTCAAAGGACATTTGGCTAGTGTTATTTCTAAATCTCTTATTGACCACTGACTGTATTTTGGCAGTAAGAAGGTAGGGATGACTTTCGACACGGGATTCAAAGGTGGTGTGTTTAGCTATGAATATATCACTATAGTGACATGGTTCATCCTGACATGCATCTCCTACCAAAACTAAAGCTGAAATAAAACACTGTTTTTAACAAAGGCAGTGTTGGATGGTGTTTCTCCCTTATCTTAAATTAGATTTATTTATATGATTTGGGTAGGCTTAACTGATGGTATATATATATATATATATATATATATATATATACACATATATACTTCACAGGCAACCAAATCTATGGTGCTTCTCATTCACAGCATGTTTTTACATTGCTATGAACAACAGCGGATATTTGCACATTTGTCTAACTCTTTGTCTAATTTATTGAGCGTTGCAAATTATTTGTTATAACAATAATGTGCATTTTCTCCGATAAAATTACAAAGACGAGATGATTGTTTGCTCTGACATTGCATGATCTTAAGTACATACAGTTATAATAAGTACATACAAGTATAATAAGTACATACAGATATATTATTTGACAGCAAAATACAGATTTTGGGATTAAACCCTGATACCCTGCTATCTCTCTCTCGTCTCTCTCTCTCTCTCTCTCTCTCTCTCTCTCTCTCTCTCTCTCTCTCTCTCTCTCTCTCGTCCCTCTCTCTCTCTCTCTCCCTCTCTCTCTCTCACTCTCACTCTCTCTCACACACACACACACACACACACACACACACACACACACACACACACACACACACACACACACACACATTTTTAAGTATCTATTTATTTGCTTGTGTTTTGAATATGGTTGTATTTTTTTAAAAATAAAAAAAATCTCTCGTTCACTCTCTCTCATCCTCTGTCTCGCCCTCTCTCGTTCTCTCTCACTCCTTCTCTATCTCTGTCTCTCGCCCTCTGTCTCACTCTCGCACTGCCCCCCCCCCCCGGCCAGGTGAGGGATGGCCTGTCAGACATCAACATGTTCTTGGACAGACACAGGAAAGAGGTATTGAGAATTCTGTCTTTAATCTGCTTCGTCATTATAAGGTCATCTATAAACAAATAGATACATACATACATTAGATAGACAGTCATGTATTGTCATGATGAATACATTTTATTCAGTAAAAACATAGACAAAGAATTGCATCAGCTCTAAATTTGTATGCTTAGCACCGTGCACATAGTGCACACAGTTAGTTACGTATTATTAAATCTCTGCAAAAATAGATAGATTGATTACCATCACCATTTAAATGAGTGATTTCATTTTTGTGGAGGTGGTGTTTTTGGACTTCAACCACCACTATGCTATGGAGGAAGAGCACCACAGGTACCTCATCGACATGCTCAAGGAAGTATTCGGCAGCAAGTTGTGTTGCATCATTGCAGTGGAGGACATTACCCTGGATTACCTCTGGGAGAAGAAATACCAGGTAAAAAAAACATCAACATCATTATTTCAGGCAGCAGACATTCCCAAAGACGATGGATTCATATCTTTGAAAATGGGTGTTAACCGCTGTGGATGCACTTGACCCCCACAAGTGATCAATGGGTATTTTTTACGTCAACCAATCTGGCACAGACCTGAAACGAAATTGTTTTTCTCAAAAACTTGAATTGAGTCTAGTTTAGTCTCACCTGCTGTTACCTGAATAATCCCGAAGATTCACATACAAATCAATGTCTTTTTTATGGCTAGCATATTTTAAACTATAGGTAATCCACAGATATCCTAATTATGAACACCTTTGTACTGTAGTTGCTCATTTCAGTGGCTATTGTCAGATAAGACTTTCCCCTAGAAAAATGATACAGCCCATAGTGTCCTACGTATATCTTCACCTTAGTCAAATGGGCAAAGCAAGGCAGGCAGTGGTGAGTCTGAAGAAGTTGTTGAGGTTAAGAAGCAGTAAGTATGATCAAGTTCATAAAGGGCCCTTACCAACAGATGCTAAAGAAATAAACTGCAACCCATCAACAACCATAAATTTCAATGTTTTTGTTGTTGATGGGGAAGGTGCTTAAATGACAGCAATGGCGACTCCGGGACTTGGAGAGGTGAAACGCCAGTGCACGTACCAGTAGAATGTGGGTAGTTAGCAAGTCTTACTAGAAGATGGTTAGGAGATTATTGTTAGTGTTCAGGTACTGCGTCGTGTGCTCCGTTAGTCATAGATCCACACTTTTTATGTGTGCATCTTTGCATGCACATGGACCAATTTGAGGCAAATTTGTAATTTGTGATATTGGGCTATACAAATAAAATTGACTTGACTTGACCAATGTGGTGACTTGTGTGTGCGTAAATATGGGAAAGCCCATTCAAAGATATACTTAAATATACTTTGATATGTAAAAGTGTACATGGGTAGTTGTTGAGGAAACAGCACTTTTTCATATATATATATATACATATATATATATATATATATATATATATATATATATATATATATATATATATATATATAAATATAACTCTTGTTTTGGGTGGTGTGTGTCTTCCTCGGGCCCTCTACCACAGGGCTGGGAGATTCAGGGTTCTGCGTAGTATCTTAGCTGTTGCTAGGACTGCACTCTTCTGGACAGAGACCTCAGATGCTGTTCCTGGAACCTGCTGGAGCCACTCTCCCAGCTTGGGGGTAACAGCCCCGAGTGCTCCTATTACCACTGGGACTAATGTGGATTTCACCTTCCACCTCCGATCTAGTTCTTCCCTCAGCCCTTGGTATTTCTCTAGTTTCTCATGCTCTTTCTTCCTGATGTTGCCGTCCCTCGGGATTGCTACATCGATCAACGTCTTATGTTTCTTGTCAACCACCATAATGTGTGGTTGGTTAGGCAGCATCTGCGTGTCAGTCTGGAACTTGAAATCCCACAGGATCTTAACTCTGCCATTCTCAACCACCTTTGGCAGTGTCTTCCATTTGGACTTGGGGACTTCCAGTCTGTATTCAGTTCCGATGTTCCTGTACACTATCCCAGCCACTTGGTTATGCCTTTCAGTGTACACTTTGCCATCTAGCATTTTGCACCCTGCTACTAAGTGCTGGACTGTCAGGGGCATCTTTGCACTGCACAGCCTGCATCTTGGGTCTTGTCTGGTGTGGTAGACTCAACCAGTCTGGTGCTGAGTACCTGTTCTTGTGCTGCTATGACCAGAGCCTCTGTGTTGTCCTTCAGTCTACTTATATTTGAGCAGATGCAAATGCAAGTGCATGGGTGCAAAAAACAAAAACAAAACACAGATACGATTTGCGGATTCACATTTGTAGTTTCGTGTGAGTTTGTGTCTGTGTGTGCCTGTGTATGCATTCATCTGTGTTATTGTGTTCACAGCACATGTATTTCTTATCATATCTCTATGTATTTGTGTGTGTGTGTGTGTGTGTGTGTGTGTGTGTGTGTGTGTGTGTGTGTGTGTGTGTGTGTGTGTGTGTGTGTGGATGTCATATTTACTTGTGTGTAGGTGTATGTTGGAATGACTGTATTGCAGGAGGCTGTGGTCAGCTAATCCCACTGCCGTGGACATTAATTAGTGTTGACGTTCATCCCATTAACTCATGGCTCACTGTCATTCTCTCGGTCACTCCTTCTAGCTTTCATCTTTTTCTTTCTCTTTCTGTTTCTCATTCTTTCTCGCTGTCTCGTTCCTTTTTCTGCTCTATTTAATAAATCCCTTTCTCCTGCCCTTTTCTTTTCTCCATCCCACATCCCTGAGTTAAATCTGTTTTTATAACTCTTGCCTTTTATATCAGTTAGTGTGTGCACACATGTGCGGGCGTGCACACACACACACACACACACACACACACACACACACACACACACACACACACACACACACCACACTTCAACAAGCCAAATTGTCATTGCTGTGCATTATCTGCCTTTGTTTGAGAGTGAGTCACAGGTGTGTGTGTGTGTGTGTGTGTGTGTGTGTGTGTGTGTGTGTGTGTGTGTGTGTGTGTGTGTGTGTGTGTGTGTGTGTGTGTGTGTGTGTGTGTAAGTACTGATTTGTGAATCTCTGTCTCATTCAGGTACTATGTAGTGATTTAATTTTCCTAAGACCTTAATCCATGACTAGCTTACTTGGCAGGGGAGAGTGAGTGAGAGTGAGAGATAGAGGGAGAGAGACAGGGATTGAGAGGAAAGGGCAAATGGGTAAAGGGACTAGAGGAGAGAGGACTATGAAGAGGATTGAAGGAGTTACCTGGTACAGGAGATAAAAAAGAAGACATGTCAAAAGAGAAAGGGAGCACTTGAATGCAGACCAGTGGAACGAGGGAGTAGACAAAGGTAGTGAGACAGGCCTGCAGACAGATAGACAGACAGACAGACAGACAGACAGAAAGAAAGAAAAGTGATTCGTGGGAAAGAGGAGATGAGAAAGCAACATCGGAGATGAGACACGAAGGGAGACCATTGTGAAGGGTAGGTTGCATTCAAGATCAGTCTTTATGGGAAAAATAAATGGCTGGAGTCGAAAATCCCAACGTGTGTTTATTCAAGTGTCTATTAACAACAACAACAAAAAAAGTGTCCATACAGAAAAATGGATATCCAAAAAATGACAGCCGCTCTAGAGTATTTACCACGGTAACAGCATTTGCAGATCCCCTTTACAGGTCAGTGCTTTGCAGACACCAATAGAGCGGCAGCATAGCTCCCATCTCTCCCCTCAGACCAGCCTGGTCATCTGCTTATACAAGCTGGAGGTGGAAACAATCAGCCATCATCACAACCCTACTATATTGTACTGTTAAGAAGATAGATAATGATTGCTTGATTAAGAAGCCATTACTGCTATAGTCGTTATATTTTACTCCCTTACAGCAACCACAGGAATAACCACATGACACACATGACGGGAGAGAAAGACAAGAAGCGAACAAGAGAGGAAGAAACTAGAGGGAGAAAAGACATAAAGGAGAGGGGAGAAATGGAGGAAAGAAGAACGAGAGAGCCTATGGGAGAGAGAGCAAGAGAGAGAGCAATAGATTTTAAGATGAAGGAAACAGCGAGAGGATGAGAAAAAGAAATTGAGGAATGAATATACAATGAAAGAAAAAAAGTCAGAAGAGAGGCAGGTGGAGGGAGACAACATACTGTTTTTCTCTTATCTATCTCTATTTCTGTCTTCTATTTTTTTCCTCATTTGACCCCCCCTCCCACACACACACACACACAGAAACAGACATATGCATACCCAGATGCTGTATTGTCCCAAATGAAATTGGCATGCGTCATTCATGAGAACACGAAACAGCATTCATTCCCAATGGCCATAAAACAGTCCTTCATCTCATCTCATCATCAGCCACTTCTCCGGGGTCGGGTCGTGGTGGCAGCAAGCTAAGTAGGGCACTCCAAATGTCCCTCTCCTCAGCAATGCCCTCCAGCTCCTCCTGGAGGATCCCAAGGTGTTCCCAGGCCAGACTGGACATGTAGTCCCTCCAGTGCGTTCTGGGTCTACCCCAGGATCTCCTCCCAGTTGGTCGTGCCCAGAAAACCTTCAAAGGAAAGTGCCCAGGAGGCATCCTATTCAGATGCCCGAACCACCTCAACTGGCTCCTTTTGATGCAAAGGAGCATCAGCTCTATTTCAAGCTCCCTCCGGATGTCTGGGCTCCTCACCCTATCTCTAAGAATGAGCCCAGTCATCCTATGGAGGAAACTCATCTCAGCTGCTTGTATCTGTGATCTCACCCTTTCGGTTAGTACCCAAAGCTCATGACCATAGGTGAGGGTTGGAACAAAGATTGACTGGTAAATTGAGAGCTTTGCCTTTCAGCTCAGCTCCCTCTTCAAAACAATGGTCCAGCACGTCTGCATTACTGCTGATGCTGCACCAATCCGCCTGTCTATCTCCCGCTCCATCCTACCCTCACTTGTGAACAAGACTCCGAGATACTTGAACTCCTTCACTTGAGGCAACAACTCATCCCCGACCCAGAGGGAGCAATCCACTGTTTTCTGGCAGAGAACCATGGCCTCAGACTTGGAGGTGCTGACTCTCATCCCGGCCATTTCACACTCAGCTGCAAACTTTCCCAGTGCACACTAGAGGTTGCATTCTGATGAGGCCAACAAAACCACATCATCTGGGAAGAGCAGAGATGCAATTCTGAGGTTCCCTAAATGGACACACTGCTCACCTTGGCTGCACCTTGAGATCCTGTCCATGAATATCACAAGCAGAATCGGAGACAAGGGACAACCTTGGTGAAGTCCGACACCCACTGAAAACGTGTTTGTTTTTATGCTGAGAATACGGACACAGCTCTCACTTTGGTTATACAAGGACCGGATGGCTTGTAGCAACTGCACCGGTACCCCATACTCCTGCAGTACCCCCCCAGACTGCCCCGGGGTACACAGTCGTAAACCTTCTCCAAGTCCACAAAACACATGTTGACTGGCTGGTCAAACTCCCATGTCCCCCTCAGCACTTCTGCAAGGGTAAAGAGTTGGTCCGTTGTTCCACGGCCAGGAGGGAATCCGCATCGTTCCTCCTGGATCCAAGGTTCAACAATCGGTCGGAGCCTCCTTTCCAGCACCCTAGAGTAGACTTTTCCAGGGGGGCTGAACAGTGTGATGCCCCAATAATTGGAGCACACCCTCCAGTCCTTCTTAATTTTGGCAAAACATTTTTCATTGTCTCTCCCCAAACTGTAAATTTGTCCCCAGCCCAGCTCAGCCCACATAGATGCCCTAAACATTCTGTCAAAACCCGCTATTTCTGCTCGCCATTTACTCTTCTTTTTGTTTCCAATCTTCTTCTTCCATCGTCAGGTGTTGGTGTTTTACCATCATCCATCAGCTGAGGGCTCGCCTGTGATGTGGCCTGGCAACAAGATCCCTGCTCCCTGGGCCAACACCACCAACCCCATCAAACTCATACAGGTCAGCCGACAACATACAAATACCAGTGCTATGGTTTTTTGATCCACTAACAACATCGAGATGTCCTGAGACATTACGGATATTTACAGAGAATTAATTTCTAAGCTCGGGTTCAAGTCTGGTGAGTGATCCACTTGGATACTATAGAGGGCTTATTTAAATTAATGATACTTCATTTTCAGGAATCCATTTCTTAAAGAAAATTGTTGACTCAGGATTGACCTTTCAAGATTTCTAAAGCATACAAAATAGTGGGGTTTTTTAAAAAATGTTTCACAAGTTTTACATGTATTTTGGTAATTGTAGACCAGCTGCTGCTATCCTTCCACATTTGTGTAAATTTTTGTGCTGTGAATTGTTTTTATAAGAGTATATATCGCTTATTTGAAACGGGGAATGTCTCACTTTTGCACAAAAATTATGTATTTGTTGTCAACCCTTTCCCTTTGACATCTTAGTATAGTTAGGATTTTAGTGCCTGCATGGGATAACACGTAGCGACTAAACATGCATGGGTGTTATGATAGTCTAGGCTGTAGCTGATTCTACACTGTATGAGGTTGTGTTTTGATTTGTCTTTTAAATAGACTCCTCCTGTCCACAGTTCTTGGAGACGACTCTGAAGGAGAGAGCCAAACATGGCTCTTTCCACGTGTCACAGGCTATCCTCACCCCTCGGGTCAATACTATAGCCAAAGGCCTGGTCTGGGGGCTACGCAGCTACTTGGTAGAAAGGTGAGCAAGCGACTGTGTGTGTGTGTGTGTGTGTGTGTGTGTGTGTGTGTGTGTGTGTGTGTGTGTGTGTGTGTGTGTGTGTGTGTGTGTGTGTGTGTGTGTGTGTGTGTGTGTGTGTAAATGTATCCTCATTCCATTTATCTCATTTATATTTCAATTACAATCCTGCCTTGAGCCCAGTGCATGCTGCAGGCTCCAGCAACCCCCATGATTGAGAAAATAGATGGATGGATGAATGGATGGATGAATGGATGGATAGATAAATATTTTTCCATCACCAGCCAGCAGAGGACAGTACACTAAATGCTCTTGGTCTTGAGTCTCGAAGGGATAGGACTACTTTCTTGGCACAAATTGTTAAAAAAAAGTTAAGAAATAAATGTCCTGAGAAATGTATGTACGTATAAAGTAAATTCTGTATGAGACAGTAAAAGCCTGTTTCATGCCATAAGCAATCATCAGCTGTCAATCAATCCGTAGTCATGGAGTTTATATCCCAGATGAAGCTGAGAGCCAAGTTGAGCATGGAGAAGTTGTGCCTGGCACTGGAGACGGTGGGACTGACCGCTGAAAAGACCAAGCTACATAACGACTATAGGGAGGGCACCACTGAACTCAAGGCCATGGAACATGTGACAGCCATGGAGCAGAAAAGAAGTGATTAAATACACAGAGACAAGATTTACATATCAGCTTGATTTATTACATAACCGAACATTACATGGAAGAAGTCTACTTAAGACTCAGGAGACATTTCAGGAACAGGAAGGTGCTGACGTGACACCTCCTGTCATGCATCCACCTGACGTGCACCCGACTGAGTTTCCTCCACCTACCCCAACGACTGAAACACCGGTCATGCGCAGGTCTAGCAGACCTAGAAAACAGAACGTTATAATGGACTTGCAGGATAAAAAATTAAAACAAACAAACAAAACAAAACAAAACAAAAACCCAAAATACTTTGAATTTGGTTAGAGATATCCTACAAGATATTGGAGTGTGGAGTTATTTGAAAACTTATCAGAAAGTGACACTGAGCTAGGATACCTGAAAAGGAAATAATGTGACTTACCTGTTTGTTGTTATACGGTATACCTATACTGAAAATAAAAGTGTTAAATATATTGTTTAATGTTTAAATGACTACGTGGGGCAATAGCTTAATGTGACTTACCCGTTTGTTATTCTTCCCGAAAAGGAAAATGTTAAAAATGTGGTGTAGTGTCTAGATGACTAAGTTTGGTTATAGCTTAACAGTCTCTAGACCTTAAACTTAGCTTGTATTCTTATTCTTATTACTTTTTGTATTAACTTCAAAGGAAGGCTGCTGTAATGATATGTGCCAGTAGGTGGCAGTATTGGCATATCTTGTTTATTGTAGAGGGTTAAGGTTCATGCGCAGAACGTTCTAGGGTCAGAACGTGATGGAGCAGACGAGACGTGATTAAATACAGAGACAAGATTTACTTTTCAGCTTGATTTATTTATTATATAACAGAACATTACAGCTGATGGCTGCGTATGGCATGAAACAGGCTTGTACTGTCTCATAAAGTATTTACTTGACTCACTGGATTATTTTGCTCCTTATTTGTTGAACACCTTCCCTACCATTGAGTGTTTCTTTTAACAAAGTTATATATATATATATATATATACACACACACACACTCAGGACATTATAGATAGATTAGAGATAGGATTATAGTAGTATTCTAGAAAGGCCAACCGAAAAAAAAATAGATTACTCAATCTACCCAGTGTTTGTGCTGCTTTATATTTATTGTC
>NC_079229.1:18096728-18099387 GCF_029633865.1 Lampris incognitus | reverse complement strand
TAAAACCACTCCTGCCTACCTTCCTCATTCAGGTCTACTACGCTCCCTTCCACTCAGTATGCTCTGTCAATGACAGTCCTTCTCAATCTTTAAGAAAAGACGAATGATCCAGCTCTTTTGCAAACACCTCTGCACTTGATGGACCAAAGAGAAAAAGAAAAAGAAAAAGAAAAAATCTGCTGTTATGCATTCTCTACACTCTACGCATTGCCTCTGTGCACTGCCTGTTGGCACCTACATCCTATTGGACTCGATCTTAGCTTTATGGCACATACTTGTGTTGTTCTCTCCTGCCTAGAGCCTTGCTTGAGTTGTATCAGCTCTCAGATGTAAGTCGCTTTGGATAAAAGCATCTGCTAAATGAAATTCTTCTTCTTTTTTTGGCTTGCTCCCTGTTTCTCAGGGTTGCCACAGCGGATTTTTGCCCTCCATAGCTTTCTGTCTGACGCATCCCTCTCCTTCAGTCCAACCATCCTCATGTCCGCCTCTATCTGGTCTCTCCATCCTTTTCTTGGTCTTCCTCTTTTTCTTTTATCAGGTATTTCCTTATCCAATACCGTATTTCCCATATAGTCTATGCCTCCTCTCTGTACATGTCCAAACAATCTCAATCTTGTCTCTCTCAACTTCTCATCTATTTCTTAGATCTTGAACATAGGTCTCACTTCTTCATTTCTCACCCGGTCTTTCCTAGTCACTCCAAGGACCAACACAGCATGTTCATATCTACTACCTGTAATATAGATTCAAGCCTCTCTGTTGTTGTCACTGCTTCCATACCATAGAGCATGGCAAGCCTGACCATTGATTTACTTACCTGACCCTTTACCCTCAATGGCCTTCTTGTCACAAAGTACTCCAGTTACATTTCTCCATGAGTTCCACCCAGATTGTGTCCTTTTCTTGACTTCCTTATCACCACTGCCCTCTGTCTGTATTGTTGATCCTAAGTACTTCAATCTGTTAACTTCTGGAACATCTTCTTCTCCTAAGGTCAATCCTGGACTTTCTACTCTGCTTATTTATAAACAGGTACCCAGTCTTTGTTCTGCTAATCTCTAGTTCTCTGATCCCTAGCGCTTCTCTCCAATCTTAAAGATCTTAAATCTTGCTATTCTGTGAAATGAAATTGAAATTGTAAATTGTACTAAAAGAGTTTTTGACAGGACTGCAAATAAAAGTTATTGACCTCTGGCCTCTATCTCTCAAAATTTGATGTTCGGCCTTTTGGATTCTATGAATCAAATGTAAAGCCTCTACCTGAGTCATGGACCACTTCACCATGATTTGAACATGGTGGTCAGGCAGAGGTGAAACTACTATATATGCAGGTAATGCAGCTGCATTGGGGCCCGCACGCACAGACCCCACTTTATCTCGCCACTACCGTATCAAAGATCTTGTGTGCTGTGTCTACGGTGTACGATATGTTCAAAAATGTGCAAAGTGTGCCCGCGTGTAATTATGGACATGCATACTACTGTGTAGCAAAATCCACACAAAGGAGTTAGCTAGCTGGTGAAGTGTCAAGACTTCAACAGTGAAAAGTGCCCCTATGATGTAAGTAGAACTTATTTATTATTTATTTGATCAATAATCAATCTACACACTTGTGTTTTGTGTTTGTGGATGTGGTGTGAGGAGGACATGCAGGTGACAGAGGAAGATGCAGAGGACAGGAAGAGATGGAAAACGGATGATCCGCTGTGGCGACCCCCTAACGAGAGCAGTCAAAAGTAGCAGTAGTCGTAGTAGTAGTAGTAGTATTAGTAGTAGTAGTAGACACTTGTGTTTTGTGTTTATAAGGCCTACTATGCGCAGACATGAATAATGTTGTCAATGTGCGGTGCGCTGTCACAATAATGTTTTAATCTGTTATGGTGCTCCGACACCTGATGTTGTTAAGTAGGCTAGTCTATCACCAGCTTGGCCTTGCTGTTATGACTCCTCTTCTAGAGCACGGCGGTGTCCTAGTAATAATTTAATATAGGGCGTTTTCACATTAGCTATGATTGCTTTGTACCGTGCCTGAGTATGATTGCCTCACCCCGCTGTTTAGCATTCACAATAGTTATGTTGTTCCATACTCGAGCACACTTGCATAGCCATACACAAGATCGGTGGGTGCTGCGTGCACATGCAGATTTCGGAGGATACAGACGCCATTAAGAAATGCCTTTGTAGCATAGCAGTCCACTTCTGTGCTTTGGTAGTTGTTTTCACACCTGATGCGAACCGTACACATGAACCATACCCGGAGACCACCTTTTCAAATGGACCCAGGCATGGTTTGTTGATTCATGCCTGGGTATGGTACTCAGTGTTCCTATTACTGAAAAGAACTGGAATTTGGGGTCAAATGTACTCGGATCCGGGCCCAGGTCCCTAATGTGAAAGCACCCTTGGGCATCAACTGTGCAGTACATTTCAATGTTGCTGGTTGTTTTAAAGCTGCGTGCTTTCACTTCTTTCATTGGCTACTGACATGACGTTATGTAATATCTCATTGTGATGGCCCGCTTTGACCATCTTGCATCGGGGCGCGGCGCTGACTGATTACACCTGTGTGGCCAAGTATTTGACAAAAGCCTTCTGATCTGGACCAACAGGAACCTGCACGTCTACCCACAATGTAAAAGAATGACGGGACCCTGATTAT
>NC_079229.1:17759228-17764228 GCF_029633865.1 Lampris incognitus | reverse complement strand
TCACAGGATGCGGAGGAGGAGGGTTGGGCTGATGCATGCTCTCACAATGAGGGAAGATGTTCAGCCTATTGGATCTCACCGCTTAGCCAGTGCATGATGGAAGTGAAGGTGGGGTGGATGCGTTGACCTGCGGAGGGGGGTGGGGGGCATTACAGTGTGAAGATGATGTGCAGTTTCAGAGAGTTGCACCGTGTGCCGTTTGGCTTGTGTCTGCTCCTGATGCCCGTCAATGTATTGTTCCCTTCTGCATGACATGCATGCGTGCCAGATGGGTTTGGTAGAGAATGCACACTTGCCGTTTTTTTTGTTTTGTTTTTTTTACATTTGGTGATATAGAAGTGCTAGACATGTGAGGTACACATACACACACACACATGCATGTACACCATCTAGTTTTATTGCTAAAATCCAATGGCATGTGTCAAAAGAAATGCCATACCCTGTAATTCCCTTCAACTGCCCTCTGGGTATCTCCATGTCTTGGGCTATACATATAGGTTGGGGATACAGGGCTAGACCCCCCCTCCCCCACATTATTGTCTGTCTCCCACAGAGTCCGTCCAATGGTCAGCAACCACTCTATGATCCTCTCTTCCAGTATTTGTCTTGCACATGAGATGCATGTTTTCAAGTGTGGCTTTTGTTTTCTTAAATCTGTTGTCGTAGGACTGAAGTACGTCATCAGTGGCCTGTGTGTCTGCACTCTACATCCTTCTCTATCCAGTAATTCTCATTCTCTCACACGTGCACGTACACGCAAACATCCCCCCCCCTCTCTCTCTCTCTCCCCCTCTTCAAAAGTTCCTAAAGATCAGCTTCTTTTTATGTCCGTTGAATGTCTCCAGTGGGCATGAAAAGCCTTGTCCTTCATCGCGGACACAGATTAAGCTAATTCACACACGGGCCTAATGCCTAATCACCCTTCCGCGGCGGCAGAACAGACCTAGTCTTTATGAGAGAGAGAGAGAGAGAGAGAGAGAGAGAGAGACAGAGCCGCCGGTGCCTATTGATCCTACTGTAAGGCTCCTGGCAGACGTCCATGGCATGGGAAGGAGTGCTGACGATGGTCCAACAAGAGGCTGAGATGAGCTGGCCCGGCAGTCGCCTTGCATTATTGTAGAGTGAAGAGTTTGGATTACACCTAACCTCCTGTGTCACATCAGGGTCATGGACAATGTTACAAATAGGCTAACTGAAAATACACTTCCATGCTGACTCTACCACCATGGCGCTGTGGTTATGGAGGGGCCGAGCCTGTTCAGCTTAATTAGTGGGGCCATTTGTGTTTCCACATATGAGGAATTTGTCTTGGTTTAGCTCACATGGATCAACAGTAGGCAATGCACAGCAAGAGGTTTTGGGGGTGAGGAAGGTTAAACAATAATAATTAAGCTCGGTAGGGATTAGCGGATACTGTAAGTGCACTACTATATGCAGGTTGCAGGGCAATGGGTATGGAAATAGATAAATACAATACAGCGTTGAGATTAAGAATATGTAGGGTAAGTACTAATGGAGTACAGATAAAGAAAATTATACAGTGTAGAAATTGCACAGTGGCACAGTGCTGGTAGCAATAAAAACATGGTGTTGTATACGTGAAAATACAAGCAAAGGATATTAACAGATGTGTGCACACAGATCACAGATCCCTTTGCTGACATTGTGGTCAGCCATGCCTGCTGGCTGTCAAAGCTGAATGATCAAGTCATATGGTTCATAGCAGCAGCTTGTGTGGTATAGATGGACCTGTTCCTGGGCAACGTGAGAGTTCACCTTGTCTTTGTTTCGGTTGGCTTGCATAGACTGGATACAGCTAGCTGGTTGAATGTAGCTGAAATATGTTGAAGCACATTTTTACAATGAAGCTTCGCTTTTTGCATATGTAATATATATTGCATATGTAATCTATGTAATATATACATGTGTAATATATATTGCACATGTAATCTGTGTAATATATGCATGTATAATATATACTGCATATGCAATATAGATTGCATTTTTAATATATGTAATATATGCATTGCATATGTAATGTATGCATGTATAATATATATATTGCATATGTAATATATGGAACTTGATTGATTGATTAATTGATATGTAATATACATTGCATTTGTAATATATGTAATATATGCATGTATAATATATATTGCCTATGTAATATATGCATATGTAATATATATTGCATACGTAATATATGTATATGTAATGTATATTGCATATGTAATATATGCATATGTAATATATATTGCATATGTAATATATGTAATATATGCATAAGTAATATATATGTAAGATATATTTGCTAGTGTTTCAACTGCTAATCTTGACGAGAAAACCAACACGGCTGATCCGCCGAGGAGTCAGACAGCTACGACCACACATAAATGAACAATTGATTAATTAGGTCACCAGAATGAGGAATACCGGGTGGGTGGGGTTCATCGCTATGGCACAGATCGATAACATCATCGAGAGAAGTTGTCCAAGAAAGCTGCAGTAAACTTGACTGTGAAAGGATTTAAAAAAAAAACCATTATTTTTTTTTGCGATTATCAAAATTTACGGCTTTCATTTTGTTGGGCTTTGAGGAAAAACTCCATAGCTAAATTGGATTAAAGGGGAGCCCATAAAAGTATTCCCAGGTAATATATTAACCAGGCCTGCCGTACCCAAGGCAAAAATTACCCGGGGGGGGGGGTATCGGAGAGCAGGAAATAGCATGGATTTTAATGAACATGTCAAGGCAAAGCAACTCGTGTGTTCACCATCTCCCTCGTTAAGGTTGAACATCTCACATCCACCGTTTCCAAGGCGACATAGTTCAGTTCGTGGACTGTGCCATCTTTCTCAGTGGCCCACGGGTGTTGAGCCCTGCAGGGGATGTCAACAAATCAACAAAGCCTTTTATTGATCCAGATGACTTTACCGCTTCGGTCTTGTCAGGATTTTTCATGAATCAAGTGACATTAGGGGCAACAGCAGGGGCGGGGCGGGGCGGGGCGGGGCAGTAAGACGTTATTATCACTGAGCGTCTTCCAATTGTGTTTTATCGGATGGAATTCAGTTGTCGTATTGTCATACACCGTTCTGCTGATCTGAGGGGTATTTGAGGGAGCATTATTATTATTTTCTCTCCCCGTTTTTCTCCCCAATTGTACCCGGCCAATTACCCCACTCTTCCGAGCCGTCCCGGTCGCTGCTCCACCCCCTCTGCCGATCCGGGGAGGGCTGCAGACTACCACATGCCTCCTCCGATACATGTGGAGTCACCAGCCGCTTCTTCTCACCTGACAGTGAGGAGTTTCGCCAGGGGGACGTAGCGCGTGGGAGGATCAGGCTATTCCCCCCAGCCCCCCCCTCCCCTTGAACAGGCGCACCGACCGACCAGAGGAGGCGCTAGTGCAGCGACAAGGACACATACCCACATCCGGCTTCCCACCCACAGACATGGCCAATTGTGTCTGTAGGGATGCCCGACCAAGCCGGAGGTAACACCGGGATTCGAACGGGCGAATCCCGGTGTTGGTAAGCAACGGAATAGACAGCCACGCTACCCCGGACGCCCTTGATGGAGTATTATTAGTTTTGGTTTGATTGACCCAACAGTTCAATGTGTTGGACCTCAGTTGGATCCTGAAACATGGTATTTGTGTGTTTGTACGCAGGTATCGTGGTGTCTATTGATATGAAAGAAAGTTGAATCCGTTCATCAGGACACAACGTTTATTGACAGAAACGTTTCATCACTCATCTAAGTGACCTCTTCAGTCTAAACTGACTGCAGGTATCCCCACCCTTATAAACAATGCAGTTGCATAACGACCGAAACCAACAATCAGTTTCATATTGTAGCGAATTCGGGGGGCAGTCCGGGAACCGCCACAGCCGGGACGCGAACCCGTATCTCCCGCTCTGCAAGCGACAACGTTAACCAGTCGACTAAAGGATTCGACCCGTTAGCCAAGGGCCAACATGTCTACTTAACCATGCACGTTACAATATGCAAATATGGGTGTGACCATTTACTAGAGTTACAATGGCCATGTGTACTAGTCACAGAGGATTTGGGAGTAGTTGCAATCACTGCATTGTAAAATGGTGACAGTTGTACTCTTAAGCCCCCTCCCCCCCTCTCGGTTCAGGGGTGGTCGTTCCCTCATCACATAGATGGCCTCGTTGACCCCGTTCAAAGCAGCGTTTATGTGCCATTCAGCACTAGACAGCAGGATGGCGCACTGAGCAGGGACCGAGGTCTTCAAGTCAACAGAGAGAATTTCCCGTAGAGACTCACATCGAACATCATCATCCTGGAATAAGACGGATCACGCTACACATCCCCCGCAAATGTCACATATTCCAAGAGCACGGTTGGAATAATTTCAGCATATTGTGTCTCTTCTTTAACACAATATATCACCCGCCTGCTCCAAAACCCAGACAAAAGGGGAGTCAGGTTCTTGAGGGGAGGGCCTCTATCCTTTACCACCACGCACCATCTGAAGAGTACAGGCTTAAATCCCTCCTTAAAAGGCCCGTTTACGACAAGCCCTTCCCTTAATATCATTTTACACTTTTCCCGTTATATAGTCTCTCATCATCTTCCGTCCTACTTCTTTACTCTGTCCTAACTGTTATGGTCTTGTTTTAGCTGTGTGGCATTTCTTCACACCGCAAGACGCGAGGCCGTCTCCTTGCGCTTCTCCTGCCGCACAGCATGCGGTGGCATTTGGTTTAGAAAAACGAGCACCAGTAAAAGGAGCTGCAACCCAGACTGAATGACTTGTTGGGGTGGACATCTTCTGTGTTGTGATGTGATTGCCAACTGCGTAAACGCAGAGTCCAAGAGACAGCAGAGAACCGTCAAACGCTCGAGGCGAAATGACGCAAGAGGAAGACGCCGAAGAGGAAGACGGTGTGATGCGGCACGCTGACATTATCAGACCATGTTATCATTCCTTCTTTCTTCATTGATCCGCACACCTCGGCTA